>NC_090249.1:20000-194814 GCF_037325665.1 Littorina saxatilis | reverse complement strand
GCAAAGGCATTGAAATTGACAAGAAGAGCGGGGTAGCAGTTGCGCTCAGAAGGATAGCACGCTTTTATGTACCTCTCTTTTTATATTTAGTCAAGTTTTGACTAAATATTTTAACATCGAGGGGGAATCGAAACGAGGGTCGTGGTGTATGTGCGTGTGTCTGTCTGTCTGTGTGTGTGTGTGTGTAGAGCGATTCAGACTAAACTACTGGACCGATCTTTATGAAATTTGACATGAGAGTTCCTGGGTATGAAATCCCCGAACGTTTTTTTCATTTTTTTGATAAATGTCTTTGATGACGTCATATCCGGCTTTTCGTGAAAGTTGAGGCGGCACTGTCACGCCCTCATTTTTCAACCAAATTGGTTGAAATTTTGGTCACGTAATCTTCGACGAAGCCCGGACTTCGGTATTGCATTTCAGTATGGTGGCTTAAAAATTAAATAATGACTTTGGTCATTAAAAATCTGAAAATTGTAAAAAAAGATAAAAATTTATAAAACGATCCAAATTTACGTTTATCTTATTCTCCATCATTTGCTGATTCCAAAAACATATAAATATGTTATATTTGGATTAAAATCAAGCTCTGAAAATTAAATATATAAAAATTATTATCAAATTTTTTTTTTCGAAATCAATTTAAAAACACTTTCATCTTATTCCTTGTCGGTTCCTGATTCCAAAAACATATAGATATGATATGTTTGGATTAAAAACACGCTCACAAAGTTAAAACGAAGAGAGGTACAGAAAAGCGTGCTATCCTTCTCAGCGCAACGAATACCCCGCTCTTCTTGTCAATTCCACGGGCACTGCCTTTGCCACGGGCGGTGGAGTGACGATGCTACGAGTATACGGTCTTGCTGCGTTGCGTTGCGTTCAGTTTCATTCTGTGAGTTCGACAGCTACTTGACTAAATATTGTATTTTCGCCTTACGCGACTTGTTTATATTTAGTCAAGTTTTGACTAAATATTTTAACATCGAGGGGGAATCGAAACGAGGGTCGTGGTGTATGTGTGTGTGTGTGTGTGCGTGCGTGCGTGCGTGCGTGCGTGCGTGCGTGTAGAGCGATTCAGACCAAACTACTGGGCCGATCTTTATGAAATTTTACATGAGAGTTTCTGGGATTGATATCCCCGAACTTTTTTCTCTTTTTTTCGATAAATGTCTTTGATGACGTCATATCCGGCTTTTCGTGAAAGTTGAGGCGGCACTGTCACGCTCTCATTTTTCAACCAAATTGGTTGAAATTTTGGTCAAGTAGTCTTCGACGAAGCCCGGACTTCGGTATTGCATTTCAGCGTGATGGCTTAAAAATTAATTTATGACTTTGGTCATTAAAAATCTGAAAATTGTAAAAAAAAATAAAAAATTATAAAACGATCCAAATTTACGTTTATCTTATTCTCCATTATTTTCTGATTCCAAAAACATATAAATATGTTATATTTGAATTAAAAACAAGCTCTGAAAATTAAAAATATAAAAATTATTATCAAAATTAAATTTTCCAAATCAATTTAAAAACACTTTCATCTTATTCCTTGTCGGTTTCTGATTCCAAAAACATATAGATATGATATGTTTGGATTAAAAACACGCTCAGAAAGTTAAAACGAAGAGAGGTATAGAAAAGCGTGCTATCCTTCTCAGCGCAACTACTAAACCGCTCTTCTTGTCAATTTCACTGCCGGAACGGTGGACTGACGATGCTATGAGTATATACGGTCTTGCTGAAAAATGGCATTGCGTTCAGTTTCATTCTGTGAGTTCGACAGCTACTTGACTAAATATTGTATTTTCGCCTTACGCGACTTGTTTTAACTTTCTGAGCGTGTTTTTAATCCAAACATATCATATCTATATGTTTTTGGAATCAGGAACCGACAAGGAATAAGATGAAAGTGTTTTTAAATTGATTTCGACAATTTAATTTTGATAATAATTTTTATATATTTAATTTTCAGAGCTTGTTTTTAATCCGAATATAACATATTTATATGTTTTTGGAATCAGCAAATGATGGAGAATAAGATAAACGTACATTTGGATCGTTTTATAAATTTTTATTTTTTTTTACAATTTTCAGATTTTTAATGACCAAAGTCATTAATTAATTTTTAAGCCACCAAGCTGAAATGCAATACCGAAGTCCGGGCTTTGTCGAAGATTACTTGACCAAAATTTCAACCAATTTGGTTGAAAAATGAGGGCGTGACAGTGCCGCCTCAACTTTCACGAAAAGCCGGATATGACGTCATCAAAGACATTTATCCAAAAAATGAAAAAAACGTATGGGGATTTCATACCCAGGAACTCTCATGTCAAATTTCATAAAGATCGGTCCAGTAGTTTATTCTGAATCGCTCTACACACACACACAGACACACACACGCACACACACACACACACACACTACGACCCTCGTCTCGATTCCCCCTCTATGTTAAAACATTTAGTCAAAACTTGACTAAATGTAAAAACAAGAACAATAAGAATGTGAATGCGTTAAACTCTGCGCGCGTGTGTGTGTGTGTGTGTGTGTGTGTGTGTGTGTGTGTGTGTGTGTGTGTGTGTGTGTGTGTTTGTGTTTGTGCGTGTGTGCGTGCGTGCGTGCGTACGTGCGTGCGTGCGTGCGTAAGAAATGATTCATACACGCGTCATAACAAATTCATATGCGCGTAATAAATAATTCATACGCGCGCGTGTGTGTGTGTGTGTGTGTGTGAATGTGTGTGTGCATGAGTTTGTGTGTGTGTGTGTGTGTGTGTACGTGCGTGCGTGCGTGCGTGCGTGCGTGCGTGTGTGTGTGTGTGTGTGTGGAGTGCAAGGGAGCTTACCCGGGGGCGACTGGTCAAGCCCTCCGCTTCCTGTTTCTCCTGCACGCTGTAAGACCGCCCCGAGTCTCGGCGCTTGTCTTCCGCAGACCCTGAAATATAGGCCATGCTTTCATTCGGACTGATAGCTGTTTTTCAATGAAGGAATCATGTACACGATCTTAGTTGAGAAAAATGCAGAAAGTCCAGGCTCGGCAAAAATGACTTGGGGGGAGGGGGTCACAGACCTTTGAAGAAATTAGACAGACAGACAGGCACGCAGACACACAGACACACATGCAGACAGACACACACAGGCAGACACACAGACAGACAGACATAAAGACACACACACACAGACACACACACAGACAGACACACAGACACACAGACAGACAGACAGACACACAGACAGACAGACACACAGACACACACACAGACAGACACACAGACACACACACAGACCCACAGACAGAAGATACACACACAGGCAGACAGACAGACACACAGACATACACACACACAGACACACACACAGACACACCAGGGCCGGACTAGGCGAAGAGGAGGGGGGGGTTGCCAGTGGTGGCCCAGGGGGACATCCCCCCTGGCGGCAGGGGCGGATCAGTTCATTTTATTTTCAAAAGTATATTGTGAAGATATGGGTGTGAAGGCGCGAAGCGCCGAGCCGACGGGGCGAAGCGCCTAGCTTGCTAGGGGGGTCCGGGGGCATGCACCCCCGGAAAATTTTGAAAAAAAGGATGCAAAATGGTGCAATCTGGTGCATTCTGAGGATGATCATTACCAGTTTCAGGCAGCAGATTTTGTCACTGATTAATACCCCAAAAATTGAAACTCAATGTAAAATAAAGAAATGCATACCTCATTCAATATTTTTATTTTTTGGCTGGGGGGGGGGGGGTCCGGAAACCCTAGAACCCACCACCCCCCCGTCGTTGTGGGGGTCAGGGGGCGAAGCCCCCTGAAGCTGACGGGTAGGTCATATTCTGAGATAGGAAAATGGTCGCTCCTTGCATGAAACGGCATAAAATAAGCAATAATAAAAAAAAAATTAAATAAGTAAGGTACATGTTTAGGCTAGGGGGGGGGGGTTGCGCAACCCCCATAACCCCCCCGGTAGTCCGGCCCTGCACACAAACAGACATACAGATTAGGGTTAGGGTTAGGGTTAGCAGACACACGGACAGTCACACGGACAGACACACAGACAGACACACAGACAGACAGATAGACAGACAAACAGACACACGGACAGACAGATAGACAGACACACAGACAGACAGACTGGCTCCTCACTCACTTTTGTTTCTGACATAGACGATGGAGAAGAAGATGATCTCCATGGTAACGTGCCAGGCAACAAAAGCCCCCAGCACCAGCACCATGGATACGGGGGCGGCGGCTTTCTTCAGTTTCAGCCCGAAAAATATCGTCAGCACTGCAATCACAGAACAACTCAATCATTTCAGAACGACAGGATAAGCGCCTAAATGGCGGAGGGGGGGGGGGGGGAATCTATTTCACAGAGTCAACTTTGTGTGCAGACTCTCTTCGGTGTCCGAACCACCCCCCGTGTACACTACATTGGGTGTGCACGTTAAAGATCCCACGATTGACAAAAGGGTCTTTCCTGGCAAAATTGCTTAGGCACAGTTAATAATTGTCTACCATATCCGTGTGACTTGGAATAAGGCCGTGAAAGGTAAATATGCGCCGACATGGCTGCAATCTACTGGCCGTATAAAATTTCATCTCACACGGCATCACTGCAGAGCGCCTAGAACTGTACCCACGGAATATGCGCGATATAAGCCTCATTGATTGATTGATTGATCTAACATACATGTTAAAAAAAATACACGTGGAAAATTGCAACCACGAGTGTACGTGGGAGTTGTGCACATGAACGAATAGGAAGAAGGAGATATTTGAAGGGGGAATCATCCTCAGTCCCACAAACATTTTCAACGGTACTTGCTTATAAAGCATTCAATGAGCATTTTCTTTTACAACCATTCCAGACATGCAATTTTGTTGTTGTTGTTGTTGTTGTTGTTGTTGTTGTTGTTCTTGTTTTTATTCCTTGACATGTACAAACCTCCGACGATGTGAGAGCCAGTTCCCACACAGCGGTGAACCCAGTTAAAGATGGGTCTTCTTGGGGCTGTCGGTGCGGGCCTGAAGACTGCCAGGATCGGCTGGAAGTAAGAAACATAGATCACATCACCACGACTGCATTCCGTGAAATTCACAACCAAGCATCATTCTGTCGTGATGCCAAAGACGCCTTTCGGGAAATTTAAAAATAAGCCAGCAGGCAAATTATAGTTTTGGTTGTATTAGTTTCCGCAGTTTTGCATTGAAGTTTGTTGGATCATCTTCCCCAAAAGCAATCAATTTTCATATCAATGGTACAGTATAATTTTGGCTGACGCCTAAAAGGTGGCATTTGAGTTCATTGCAGTCAAAACAATGTTAAATGTCGCACGTGCCAAGCTTTCGCTGAATTAGTTGAGCTTCTTAACAAAGACACGTTGAAGCTTACACCGGTATGTCCTGCATCACTGTATGCCTGAAAGCTTCAATCGTTGAGAAGACACTTGTTGGCAGGGGGGGCAACTGTGTCATTGTATGCCTGAAAGCTTCAATCGTTGAGAAGACACTTGTTGGCAGGGGGGGTAACTGTGTCATTGTATGCCTGAAAGCTTCAATCGTTGAGAAGACACTTGTTGGCAGGGGGGGTAACTGTGTCATTGTATGCCTGAAAGCTTCAATCGTTGAGAAGACACTTGTTGGCAGGGGGGGGTAACTGTGTCATTTGCACCTTTACTCACGTTGAGCACACTGAGTCCCGTGACGACCAGGCCCAGGACAGGATGCAGCAAGGGAAACATGTCCGTCTTGTCTCCTGCCTGGAGGACACAAACCTTAAAGTGTCATTGTGTTAACATGCAGGGCACACAGCCCCAGAGCCACAGACAGACACAGACAGACAGACAGACGGACAGTCAGACAGACGGACAGACAGACACACAGACAGACATACAGACAGACACACACACACACACACACACAAACACACACACACACACACTCTCACACACACACACACACACACACACATACAAGAGAGAGAGAGAGGAGAGAGAGAGGGAGAGAGAGAAGACACAGACACACACAGACACAGACACAAACACACACATACACACACACACACACACACACACACACAGGGGTATACCTCGCTATATCCGCCAACCTCCACAAAAATGACAATGATTCCACACGCTGTCAGTAGGACCACCAGCATCATCAGGGCGCGGTGAACCTGTCAAACAAAACAAAGATGACAATGATTCCACACGCTGTCAGTAGAACCACCAGCATCATTAGGGCGCGGTGAACCTGTCAAACAAAACAAAGATGACAATGATTCCACACGCTGTCAGTAGGACCACCAGCATCATCAGGGCGCGGTGAACCTGTCAAACAAAACAAAGATGACAATGATTCCACACGCTGTCAGTAGGACCACCAGCATCATCAGGGCGCGGTGAACCTGTCAAACAAAACAAAGATGACAATGATTCCACACGCTGTCAGTAGAACCACCAGCATCATCAGGGCGCGGTGAACCTGTCAAACAAAACAAAGATGACAATGATTCCACACGCTGTCAGTAGAACCACCAGCATCATCAGGGCGCGGTGAACCTGTCAAACAAAACAAAGATGACAATGATTCCACACGCTGTCAGTAGAACCACCAGCATCATTAGGGCGCGGTGAACCTGTCAAACAAAACAAAGATGACAATGATTCCACACGCTGTCAGTAGAACCACCAGCATCATTAGGGCGCGGTGAACCTGTCAAACAAAACAAAGATGACAATGATTCCACACGCTGTCAGTAGAACCACCAGCATCATTAGGGCACGGTGAACCTGTCAAACAAAACAAAGATGACAATGATTCCACACGCTGTCAGTAGAACCACCAGCATCATTAGGGCACGGTGAACCTGTCAAACAAAACAAAGATGACAATGATTCCACACGCTGTCAGTAGAACCACCAGCATCATCAGGGCGCGGTGAACCTGTCAAACAAAACACACAAAGATGACAATGATTCCACACGCTGTCAGTAGAACCACCAGCATCATTAGGGCGCGGTGAACCTGTCAAACAAAACAAAGATGACAATGATTCCACACGCTGTCAGTAGGACCACCAGCATCATCAGGGCGCGGTGAACCTGTCAAACAAAACAAACAAAAATAATGATTAAAAACAATTAAAAACAATATTTAAACAAGTCGCGTAAGGCGAAAATACAATATTTAGTCAAGTAGCTGTCGAACTCACAGAATGAAACTGAACGCAGCAAGACCGTATACTCGTAGCATCGTCACTCCACCGCCCGTGGCAAAGGCAGTGCCCGTGGAATTGACAAGAAGAGCGGGGTATTCGTTGCGCTAAGAAGGATAGCACGCTTTTCTGTACCTCTCTTCGTTTTAACTTTCTGAGCGTGTTTTTAATCCAAACATATCATATCTATATATTTTTGGAATCAGGAACCGACAAGGAATACGATGAAAGTGTTTTTAAATTGATTTCGAAAAAAAAAATTTGATAATAATTTTTATATATTTAATTTTCAGAGCTTGTTTTTAATCCAAATATAACATATTGATATGTTTTTGGAATCAGCAAATGATGGAGAATAAGATAAACGTAAATTTGGATCGTTTTATAAATTTTTAATTTTTTTTACAATTTTCAGATTTTTAATGACCAAAGTCATTAATTAATTTTTAAGCCACCAAGCTGAAATGCAATACCGAACCCCGGGCTTCGTCGAAGAGTACTTGACCAAAATTTCAACCAATTTGGTTGAAAAATGAGGGCGTGACAGTGCCGCCTCAACTTTCACGAAAAGCCGGATATGACGTCATCAAAGACATTTATCAAAAAAATGAAAAAAACGTTCGGGGATTTCATACCCAGGAACTCTCATGTCAAATTTCATAAAGATCGGTCCAGTAGTTTAGTCTGAATCGCTCTACACACACACACACACAGACACACACACAGACACACACACGCACATACACCACGACCCTCGTTTCGATTCCCCCTCGATGTTAAAATATTTAGTCAAAACTTGACTAAATATAAAAAAGACTGCGTTAGTACAGGTACAATTAGAACAGTCAATCGGCCCGTAACTAATCAACTATCCAACCAACCATGTAACTAATCAACTATCCAACCAACCATGTAACTAATCAACTATCCAACCAATCATGTAACTAATCAACTATCCAACCAATCATGTAACTAATCAACTATCCAACCAATCATGTAACTAATCAACTATCCAACCAATCATGTAACTAATCAACTATCCAACCAATCATGTAACTAATCAACTATCCAACCAATCATGTAACTAATCAACTATCCAACCAATCATGTAACTAATCAACTATCCAACCAATCATGTAACTAATCAACTATCCAACCAATCATATAACTAGCTTTGAAGTTTTGGATTTCAGTAGCTTTTTATATAATACACTGTTATTTACAGTTAAACTCGCATTTTTTTAAATGCGCCTAGGAGTTGCTTTGGCCACAAATCTGACCGTATTAAAACCCCGTATTGGCGAAATGATTGCGTGCACGGAGTTGTAATTTTTGGGGAGCACAAACATGACCAAGCTTATTGAAAAAGAAGTGTTCTTTTCTGGTTTTCAAATCCAACCATGAAGCAGCCAGCTAGACTATACCACTTACCGACTGACTAGCCCATTCACCATCCAAACGACTAACCCGTTAACCACAACACAAATATGTCGTGACGAAATACATCAACAATGAATCATCTAGGCTGGTAACTCTACCAGCAGAGCTGTTCAAGATACTGGTTGCATAAAGATCAGATGCTCAATCAATAAATAGGTTTGTCATCATTTTCACGACTTTTCATTCAGAACCTGCTGGGTAACAAATAACACTGTTCCCGTTGTAACACATCGAGGTGTTGAATGGGTTTGAGCTTTGAGGCGAAAGGTGGATTGTCAAAGTAAAAGCCAATCAGGTTGATTGTTTGATGTATGCCTTCAGTACAGATGAAACCGAAGACGATATGCCTCCCTCCACGGTGTGTCAACTGATCCCCTGGCCTCGGACCAACAAAAAAGCTGGTCTGTCAACAAGCCACCAAACATCATGTATTAACTCATGCACAAACAAACAGTCATGCGGATGCGTCAACAACAAGAAGACGCGGACAGTGTAAGTGTTACTGTACCTGGAACCACACGTGTTTGCCGACCAACTCTGTGTCGGGCAGCAGACCTTTGTAGTGACGTGCCATGATGACGCCAATTGACGTCAGCGTCACCCATGCAATCAGCATCAGGCTCCCTGGTGGACATAGTTGTCACGTTAGTTATGCCGTCATTGCTACGTCACTTTTTAACGCTTAAATATCCCTCAATCCCATTTTATCAACTCCCTTTGACATTAGAAATAGACATGATAATATAATCAGTCCCTGGCAAGTCAGTCGTGTCATCAAGTTTTAAAGCAAATTTACCAGAAAACTTCTTGACTGCTATTTGGTCTGTAAAGGATGTGTTGGTTTATTGGTTACTTTTCTGTGTATGCCCTGTGCATGTTTGTGCGAATGACTACTTGCGTCTAACTCACCGTGCAGGTGCACAAGAGTGGCAGTCAGTTTCTGTGTCTGTGGGAGAGACTAGCTGTGACTAACTCACCGTGCAGGTGTACCAGAGTGGCGGTCAGTTTCTGTGTCTGTGGGAGAGACTAGCTGTGACTAACTCACCGTGCAGGTGTACCAGAGTGGCGGTCAGTTTCTGTGTCTCAAAGCTGCCCACAGCCTGGAAGTCGACCTTGGTGGACAAAGCCGACACGTAGTCATGTTGCATCTTCTGGTCTGTTCCTGTAACACAACGGACGACTCAATGGAGGTTGGAGAGGGTGTTTAAGGCAGGTACGCTCCCGCACACACACACACGCACACACACACAAACAGAGGCACATACACAGACACACAGACACACAGACACACACACACACACACACACACACAGACACACACACACACACACACACACACACACACACACACACACACACACACACAATTATACATGTGCGCGATGCCTTGACGTCAAAACAACGTGACGTCGTTTATTTGCGCGAGCATATTACTGTAGTCGCAAAAAAAATCTTCCCGAAAAAGCGGCCCTGGGTGGCGTTGGATCAAAAATCAAAGAATTGGTCGACACCCACTGTATTTAAGTTATTATGTTCTTAATTGTTGGTAAACTTCCATCACCAACTGTAGCCCCAGTTAGGGCACTAAGAATACTTCTTTATCATTTATTATCGGCAAGAACATTTCTCAAGTCGAATACAATTTATAGCGTTCGTGGAATACCTCCAGCTTCGCCGGAATGACACACAAGCAGACAGACGGACAGTGACACACAGACGGACAGACTGACAGTGACACACAGACGGACGGACTGACAGTGACACACAGACAGATTGACAGTGACACACAGCCGGACATACTGACAGTGACAAACAGACGGACAGACTGACAGTGACACACAGACGGACAGACTGACAGTGACACACAGACGGACAGACTGACAGGTGACACACACACAGACAGACTGACAGTGACACACAGACGGACAGACTGACAATGACACACACACGGACAGACTGACAGTGACACACACACGGACAGACTGGCAGTGACACACACACGGACAGACTGACAGTGACACACAGACAGACTGACAGTGACACACAGACGGACAGACTGACAGTGACACACAGACGGACAGACTGACAGTGACAGACAGACAGACAGACATACAGACAGACAGACTGAGAGTGACACACAGACTGACAGTGACACACAGACGGACATACTGACAGTGACACACAGACTGACAGTAACACACAGGCGGACATACTGACAGTGACACACAGACTGACAGTGACACACAGACGGACATACTGACAGTAACACACAGACATACTGACAGTGACACACACAGGGACAGACTGACAGTGACACACACACGGACAGACTGACAGTGACACACACACGGACAGACTGACAGTGACACACAGACGGACAGACTGACAGTAACACACAGACAGACTGACAGTGACACACAGACAGACTGACAGTGACACACAGACAGATAGACTGACAGTGACATACGGACAGACTGACAGTGACACACAGACAGACTGACAGTGACACACGGACAGACTGACAGTGACACACAGACGGACAGACTGACAGTGACACACACACGGACAGACTGACAGTGACACACACACGGCAGACTGACAGTGACACACAGACAGACTGACAGTGACACACACACGGACAGACTGACAGTGACACACAGACAGACAGACTGGCAGTGACACACAGACAGACTGACAGTGACACACAGACAGACTGACAGTGACACACAGACAGACTGACAGTGACACACACACGGACAGACTGACAGTGACACACAGACAGACAGGCAGTGACACAAAGACAGACAGACTGACAGTGACACACAGACGGACAGACTGACAGTAACACACAGACAGACTGACAGTGACACACAGACAGACAGACTGACAGTGACACACAGACAGACAGACTGACAGTGACACACAGACGGACAGACTGACAGTAACACACAGACAGACTGACAGTGACACACAGACAGATTGGCAGTGACACACAGACAGACTGACAGTGACACACAGACGGACAGACTGACAGTAACACACAGACAGACTGACAGTGACACACAGACAGACAGACTGACAGCAACACACAGACGGACAGACTGACAGTGACACACAGACAGACAGACTGGCAGTGATACACAGACGGACAGACTGACAGTGACACACACACGGACAGACTGACAGTAACACACAGACGGACAGACTGACAGTAACACACAGACAGACTGACAGTGACACATGGACAGACAGACTGACAGTGACACACAGACGGACAGACTGACAGTGACACACAGACGGACAGACTGACAGTGACACACAGACAGACTGACAGTGACACACAGACGGACAGACTGACAGTGACACACAGACAGACAGACTGACAGCAACACACAGACGGACAGACTGACAGTGACACACAGACAGACAGACTGGCAGTGACACACAGACGGACAGACTGACAGTGACACACAGACGGACAGACTGACAGTAACACACAGACGGACAGACTGACAGTAACACACAGACAGACTGACAGTGACACATGGACAGACAGACTGACAGTGACACACAGACGGACAGACTGACAGTGACACACAGACGGACAGACTGACAGTAACACACAGACAGACTGACAGTGATACACAGACAGACAGACTGACAGCAACACACAGACGGACAGACTGACAGTGACACACAGACGGACAGACTGACAGTGACACACAGACGGACAGACTGACAGTGACACACAGACGGACAGTGACACATAGACGGACAGACTGACAGTGACACACACACGGACAGACTGACAGTGACACACAGACAGACAGACTGGCAGTGACACACAGACAGACAGACTGGCAGTGACACACAGACAGACAGACTGACAGTGACACACAGACGGACAGACTAACAGTAACACACAGACGGACAGACTGACAGTGACACACAGACAGACTGACAGTGACACATGGACAGACAGACTGACAGTGACACACAGACGGACAGACTGACAATAACACACAGACAGACTAACAGTAACACACAGACGGACAGACTGACAGTGACACACAGACAGACAGACTGACAGTGACACACAGACGGACAGACTGACAGTAACACATAGACGGACAGACTGACAGTAACACACAGACAGACTGGCAGTGACACACACACTGGCAGTGACACACAGACGGACAGACTGACAGTGATGCACAGACGGACAGACTGACAGTAACACACAGACGGACAGACTGACAGTGACACACAGACAGACTGACAGTGACACACAGACAGACAGACTGACAGTAACACACAGACTGACAGTGACACACAGACGGACAGACTGACAGTGACACACAGACAGACAGACTGACAGTGACACACAGACAGACAGACTGGCAGTGACACACAGACAGACAGACTGACAGTGACACACAGACAGACAGACTGACAGTGACACACAGACAGACAGACTGACAGTGACACACAGACGGACAGACTGACAGTGACACACAGACAGACAGGCTGACAGTGACACACAGACAGACAGACAGACTGACAGTGACAGACAGACAGACTGACAGTGACACATGGACAGACAGACTGACAGTGACACACAGACGGACAGACTGACAATAACACACAGACAGACTAACAGTAACACACAGACGAACAGACTGACAGTAACACACACAGACAGACTGACAGTGACACACAGACGGACAGACTGACAGTAACACATAGACGGACAGACTGACAGTAACACACAGACAGACTGGCAGTGACACACACACTGGCAGTGACACACAGACGGACAGACTGACAGTGATGCACAGACGGACAGACTGACAGTAACACACAGACGGACAGACTGACAGTGACACACAGACAGACTGACAGTGACACACAGACAGACAGACTGACAGTAACACACAGACAGACTGACAGTGACACACAGACAGACAGACTGACAGTGACACACAGACAGACAGACTGACAGTGACACACAGACAGACAGACTGACAGTGACACAAAGACGGACAGACTGACAGTAACACACAGACAGACAGACTGACCGTAACACACAGGCGGACAGACTGACAGTGACACACAGACAGACAGACAGACTGACAGTGACACACAGACAGACTGACAGTGACACACGGACAGACTGACAGTGACACACAGACAGACTGACAGTGACACACACACGGACAGACTGACAGTGACACACAGACATACAGACTGGCAGTGACACACAGACGGACAGACTGACAGTGACACACAGACGGACAGACTGACAGTAACACACAGACGGACAGACTGACAGTGACACACAGATAGACTGACAGTGACACACAGACAGACAGACATACAGACAGACTGACAGTGACACACAGACAGACTGACAGTGACACACAGACAGACAGACATACAGACAGACAGACTGAGAGTGACACACAGACGGACAGACTGACAGGGACACACATACACACAGCCGGACAGACAGACAGACAGACACACAGACAGACACACAGACAGACACACAGACAGACAGACACACAGACAGACAGACAGACAGACAGACAGGCAGACAGACAGACAGGCAGGCAGACACACAGACAGACGTACCTGGCATCAAGTGACCCCACACTAGCAGCACGTTCCACGGTTGGTCCAGAGAGTGTCTGTGTGGGCCTATGGTGACGTCACTTCCTCTCACGGGCCGAGTGAACGAGCACTGGATGGTTCCACTTTCGTAGATCCCTGACTGATTCAGCAGTCCCTGCGTTAATCAACACTTCGTCCTTTGATTATTTTGTTTATATCATATTTTTCATTGACTTTGACATGGAAACTCTGAGAAAATCAGGTCTTCGACAGAAGGAGGTTTGAAAATGGTGCTCAATTTACAGCAGTTAAGAACATAGAATTTGAAATAATCAAGCACTTTAAATGGGTGAAAGTCTTCTTAAGTGTGGGTTCTTACAGGCCAACAACGGCTGGTATGCATCCGGTGTCCCTGCCGACGCTAAATCTAGCTCTGTGGCAGTGTACTATAACAATTAATTAAGGCTTTGTGCCCTGGCTACGGATGTTCGTCTTTGCCCTGGTAACGCTTAATGTAGTTCTGTGGCCTTCTACTATACCAAGACTTAGTGCCCAAGAGACGGTTGTTGGACTTGAAAATGGAGGTAGCACTGAACTGACCCCGTCCACAAAGCGCCTGTTGGAGCGGCCCGTGTTGTAGGACGAGAAGACCTGCACGAGACCTCCGTAGTGCACGCAGTCCGTCACGTCATCATCACCCTGGCAACCACACATAATTTATCATAAACAAACCGTAGATAAAAAAAAAACACAGCTTGGGGCATTGCTCTAATGAATACAAGCTTGTGTGGAACACCCACACACACACACACACACACACACTGACACACACTGACACACACACACACAGACACACTGAAACATCTTGAGACACGGACCTACGCATTCTTAAACGTATGATCACACAATGGCGACGTTGGTTTACACTTTTAAGAAAAACGTGTTGCCCAATGGCATTTCTAGAGAGGTCAAGGAGCACTACGTGTAGACAAAACGTGTTCGTGTACGTGTGGATTGTGACGGCATCCGTACGCGTCCAAAAGGTTTGGTTCAGATTAACTCAACGTGAACGTGGGACGTAAAAGATACCTCTTGATGACTTTACAAAAGGCATTTGATGACGCGCTGCACGCACACGCACACGTTCTGAAAGAAAGCACTTTCTGGACCTCTCTCATATCAAAACCAGAAATACACACACCCTCAGTACCAAGCAGAAAACAATCCGACCTTTCAGTGTGGTCAATGTTTTATGACACAAGTCAGACTGCTTCGCGGAGTGATCATCACAAATAAGTACCAGGACTCAGAAAGCAAATTATTGCATGCATGTCATTATTTGTTGTAGCGCACCAATTCTAAGCTTGGCGTTACAGCCGCGTAGCAATTTGTCTTAAAACGTAGCATGCGTAGGTGTTGGCAGCTCTCATCAATGCACTTCTCTGTCTATCCTTTGCCTGCCAATTTCGCATTCAAATGATTAATGCCCACATGCTCCCTCATCATACTCACCATCCTCTCGTCGTGCGAGAGTCCCATAGCCACATACACATCCCCAGACCCGATGTATCCGCGAAGCGTGAAGTGCACGTGCTGTGACGTAGGCTGCCACGTGAGCATCATGTTGGACTCGGGGTTACTGATACAGCCAAGCGACTCGCTGCATTCCGAGCTCTTTCTCAGGATGCCCTGAAAACATTTGGCAACAGACGTTTGAGACAAACTCCTTCCCGTAAAAACAGCCAACGTCTTAGACCATGGCTTTTACATGAGGCAAAACGATCCCTCGACTACGTCAAAAATTCGACACCCATGTAGACTGCTATAAATTCTTTTAAGAAACTCGATCATCACCCGTAACTTAGATGTTGGACTTTAGCGTCGTAAGTTCATAGCTCACAATCCTGTGGCAATTTTGACTTATTTTTCATACAAGTCCATCAAAGAATATTTATTGTGAAATCAATTGGCGGATTGAGCTCCAAAAGTTATAAGCAGAATTAATTATTCCACACACTTACACACTTACACACACACGCACACACACACACACACACACACACACACACACACACACACACACACACACACACTTATGCCAGACCATGAATATTAAAACTGCTTGTCTGCATGACCTGCCGATAGTAGGTCCATCTCTATTGCTAATCATGTATGAATGCCAGAATGGACGCATCTGCTGAAATTATGGCTGCTTGTTGTTGTTGTTGTTGTTGTTGTTGTTGTTGTTGTTGTTGTTGTTGTAATAAATTGTTGTTGTTGTTGTTGTTGTTGTTGTAATAAATTGTTGTTGTTGTTGCTGCTACTGTTGTTGCTGCTACTGTTGTTGTTGTTGTTGTTGTTGTTGTTGTTGTTGTTGTTGTTGTTGTTGTTAACAGGGATACCCAAAGAAAATGCAACCCACAAAAATACAAATAACTTCTTCATCTGTTGATCGAATTACTTTATATATGATACACATTGACTTCAGCTTATGCCAAAAAAAAAAAAATTGTCTGTTTCTGGTAACATGGCTAAAAAAAATAGGGTCGGTAGGTCGGGATTTTTATTTTTATTTTTTTTTTATTTTTTTTTTACCCCCAAATGTAGACCAATAAAACTAACTTTAAAAATCGCGCAAAGAGACTGGATTCACTATACATAGAGACAAGACACTCAACACATTTACAAATCGTCAGCGGACTTTCGTTTTCACACGTTTTTGTTGTTCATTTTCTCACCCTGTCCTCTACCACCACCAAAAAAACCAAAATTTTGGAGTTTGGAAAAAAAAAGTTTAGGGTCGGCGCCGAAATTTAGGGTCGGTCGGGTGACCAGAAACAGACAATTTTTTTTTTGGCCTTATGCGTGACCCATCCACAAAATGGTCTGACTTTTGTGCAATATAAAAAAAGTTTCCAAATTCTAGGATCAACTCCACAGAACAAGGTTTGACATTGAGCGGTAGCCAGACTTACCTGGTTTATTCTCTCCAGAGTTTTACCTTTTAGGGTTATATGAATGTCTGAGAATACCGAAACTCCTATAGGGTTAGGTTAGGGTTGATAGAATGGGTAGCCTTCCTGTCTTACCCTTGTCTGTGGTGGCATCAAACACAGTAACATGAGTAGCAGAAGCTTCATTGTGTCGGCGACAGAAATGTTTCCTCACAGGACTGTAACATTGGCAGAAAAAGGCAAAGCGTATGATGCTACATCAGACATGACAAGCTACATCAGACATGACAAGCTACATCAGACATGACAAGCTACATCAGACATGACAAGCTACATCAGACATGACAAGCTACATCAGACATGACAAGCTACATCAGACATGACAAGCTACATCAGACATGACAAGCTACATCAGACATGACAAGCTACATCAGACAAGCTACATCAGACATGACAAGCTACATCAGACAAGGTACATCAGACATGACAAGCTACATCAGACATGACAAGCTACATCAGACAAGCTACATCAGACATGACAAGCTACATCAGACATGACAAGCTACATCAGACAAGGTACATCAGACATGACAAGCTACATCAGACAAGCTACATCAGACATGACAAGGTACATCAGACATGACAAGCTACATCAGACATGACAAGGTACATCAGACATGACAAGCTACATCAGACATGACAAGCTACATCAGACATGACAAGGTACATCAGACATGACAAGCTACATCAGACATGACAAGGTACATCAGACATGACAAGCTACATCAGACATGACAAGCTACATCAGACATGACAAGCTACATCAGACATGACAAGCTACATCAGACATGACAAGCTACATCAGACAAGCTACATCAGACATGACAAGGTACATCAGACATGACAAGCTACATCAGACAAGGTACATCAGACATGACAAGCTACATCAGACATGACAAGGTACATCAGACATGACAAGCTACATCAGACATGACAAGCTACATCAGACAAGGTACATCAGACATGACAAGCTACATCAGACATGACAAGCTACATCAGACATGACATGCTACATCAGACATGACAAGCTACATCAGACATGACAAGCTACATGACAAGCTACATCAGACATGACAAGCTACATCAGACAAGTTACATCAGACATGACAAGCTACATCAGACAAGCTACATCAGACATGACATGCTACATCAGACATGACAAGCTACATCAGACATGACAAGCTACATCAGACATGACAAGCTACATCAGACATGACAAGCTACATCAGACATGACAAGCTACATCAGACATGACAAGCTACATCAGACATGACAAGCTACATCAGACATGACAAGCTACATCAGACATGACAAGCTACATCAGACATGACAAGCTACATATAAAGATGCTGCTGGGTGTAGAGTTATTCCAATACAATGTAACAATAAAATTCTGAAATTGAAAATTATTGTTAAAATTGTATCAATGTTTCCAAAATCAACACGCCTATTCCCGGGGAAACAAAACCCACTATTTTGATTCTGTGTGTCTTAAATTTCAAAGCTTACATAATTGTTGTTGTTTTTATTCAAATCAAGATATTAATTTTATTGTTGACATGAGCAAACTTTCTTTCTTTCTTTCTTTCTTTATTTGGTGTTTAACGTCGTTTTCAACCGTTCAAGGTTATATCGCGACGGGGAAAGGGGGGAGATGGGATAGAGCCACTTGTTAATTGTTTCTTGTTCACAAAAGCACTAATCAAAAAATTGCTCCAGGGGCTTGCAACGTAGTACAATATATGACCTTACAGGGAGAATGCAAGTTTCCAGTACAAAGGACTTAACATTTCTTACATACTGCTTGACTAAAATCTTTACAAACATTGACTATATTCTATACAAGAAACACTTAACAAGGGTAAAAGGAGAAACAGAATCCGTTAGTCGCCTCTTACGACATGCTGGGGAGCATCGGGTAAATTCTTCCCCCTAACCCGCGGGGGGACATGAGCAAACAAGAGCAGTTGACCATTTAAACCTGAATTGTTATACATTACATGCCAACATTGTTAATCAGAAAGTGCAGCTAATCAAATCAAATCAGCATAAACGTGTTGTTCTTACCTTTTCAAAGCCGCTCTGTTTGCCAACAGACCATTCGTCAAAATGGCGGCCGTCTGCTTGCAGTGAAGCTAGCGTTCTTAATCTGTAAGAAACGCTTGTTTAGCATCAACACTCTCACCACAATCTCGACAGTAAGTAGAGGAAAAGTTCTTGCAAGAATTGTTTTTATCAGCACAGATTATAATAATTTAAAGGATTTGTTGCTGGCATCATCGTCACTGTCGATCAGGAGGTTACTTGTTTTTTGCAGTCCTCACTTACTTAGTCGTTTCAGTGATTGACACGTTTGCAAACGTCCTGTGGAATGTTATGATTTTTCACATTTAAACACAAATATTTTTGGTAACAAGAATAATCACAAAGTCCACGACGGAAATCACTAGTCCTCGTGAATCACACAATCAGCGATGTGCAATATAAAATGATATCGCACTCAGTGCACCTCGGTCCACAGTGTGGGTAGACATGGAGTCATCCCTGTCGGGTCCCCCATCCATCAATCTTTGACATCTAAGGAGGCTAGACCAGTTAACACCTTCCTTGATTAGTTTCACTCAGTACTTCAGGTCATCAGCCCAGTGAATGCTTCTGAAAGATTACCCACAGGCACTTGAATAGTTTCACAAAGGTTATTTTAAGGGTTGGTATGTTGAAACTTTGAATGTTTGCTGTCTGTGGCGGTTACATGGCTTGCTGTGTGATACCAGGTTTGCAACAGTGTTTTTTGTGTGTAAGTTTTTTTCTTTTATATTGATATGCGAGACTGCCAGACTGTAGTTTGACCCGACCTCAAGCATTTACATGATTTACACACGTGTGAAGCGATGGTTTAGTTATCACGTGGTTAATCTCTCTTACGTATGTAGGATACATTACTATGTCTTGGTTCACTATTAACAGGTAAAAGTCACATAGTTTTCTTCGTCGTTATTTTGTTGTGTTTATATTCACTGTTATATGGAGTTGCCCAAAGTTTGTGTCAGCAAACGATGATGTGAGGAGTTGCCCAAAGTTTGTGTCAGCAAACGATGATGTGAGGAGTTGCCCAAAGTTTGTGTCAGCAAACGATGATGTGAGGAGTTCATGACGAAGGCCTCCTGAAGGACGGACGGCGACATTTTAGTTTAAAATGGGGATGCTGCACCTCAGGAGGCCCAGTGGGGGTGGCGGCACTTGAGAGAACAATAGACCAAAGTGTGTTGTTGTTGTTGTTGTTGACAGGTTCGGATTCTTAATAAAACAACGTATTTAGACATCGGGGTTTCTGCGTGTGTTTGTGTGTGTGGTGCGCCGTGTGTGTGTGTGTGTGTGTGTGGGGGGGTGTGTCCCATTCGTGCGTGTGTGTGTGTTTGTACATGCATGAGTGTAAGTGTGTGTGTGCGATCTGCCGTTGGTCTATTTCGGTGAGCTATGTGGTCACTTTTTCGTCTGCACCGACTTACAACGCTAAAGTTCGAAGAGTTGGATCTGCCTGTGGTCCGCGATGACACAGTGGTATGCACAAATACTCGAGTCATGGTAATTCATTATGGACCTCATCCAACGTGATCTGCCATGCACCTTCATCGTATCATTGCACATTGCGTGACTGTCACAGATATAAAAGAGAACGCTTAGGGACTGCGTGGGGGGGGGGGGGGGGGGGGGGGGGGTAGGTATATAGGTTGGACAGAGAGAGAGAGTGAGAGGGAGAGAGAGAGAGAGAGAGTGAGGGAGAGAGAGAGTGTGAGTGAGAGAGAGAGAGTGAGAGAGAGAGAGAGGGAGAGAGAGAGTGAGGGAGAGAGAGTGAGAGAGAGAGAGAGTGAGTGAGTGAGAGAGAGTGAGATAGAGAGAGTGAGAGAAAGAGTGAGGGAGAGAGAGTGAGGGAGAGAGAGAGAGAGTGAGTAAGAGAGAGAAAGTGAGATAGAGAGAGTGAGAGAGAGAGTGAGGGAGAGAGAGAGTGAGGGGGAGAGAGAGAGTGAGGGAGAGAGAGTGAGGGAGAGAGAGTGAGGGAGAGAGAGTGAGGGAGAGAGAGTGAGGGAGAGAGAGTGAGGGAGAGAGAGTGAGGGAGAGGGAGTGAGGGAGAGAGAGTGAGGGAGAGAGAGTGAGGGAGAGAGAGTGAGGGAGAGAGAGTGAGGTAGAGAGAGTGAGGGAGAGAGAGTGAGGGAGAGAGAGTGAGGGAGAGAGAGTGAGGGAGAGAGAGTGAGGGAGAGAGAGTGAGGGAGAGAGAGTGAGTGAGAGAGAGAGAGTGAGATAGAGAGAGTGAGAGAGAGTGAGGGAGAGAGTGAGGGAGAGAGAGTGAGGGAGGAGAGAGAGTGAGGGAGGGAGAGAGAGGGGGAGAGAGAGAGAGGGAGACAGGCAGACACACACAAACCCAGCTAGCAAGCTTTCGTCGGCCGACTGACGATTTCAGTCGGGTGACGTCGTCAAATGTCGTGTGTCGACGTCCGTTGTCGCGCCGATATCGTTTTGACTGTGTGTAAAACTCCGCAAATGTACGTAATAAACCCCGACATCGGCCCGACGCAATGTTGCTGTCGATAAAAATATGCAGAGTTACGGGAGATAACAACTTGAATTTATTATCATTATTTTAGCATTTGTTACGTCCCCTGTTCAAGCGTCGGGAACGGCGTGACATGACTCTGCAAATGCGAAACTAAATTATTCATATTTGTTGACTTTTTCACATAGGAGTAGGATAATTAATTGTAAGTTTTGTTTGTATATTTGCAATCAAATACAGCATGAGCTCAAACCATGAGTTTTACATTTTAAAAATACGCCATCATATATACTTGAAATACTCTAATAGCTTTCCTTACGGTACAAACAAGATTGAGTGTGAACATGGCCGGCTAGCTGCTACTTTCCCGCGTGAGCGAAGTTTATTTGTTTTCTTAGTTCAAGTTAATATCGAAAGAAGAGACATTCTTGCGAATGTTGGACAGCACATTGATGATATGTTATCCGAGACGAATGTCGCCTCGGGATCTCAATCTGAGTGCTGGTCCCAGTGCCACGTGGTGGCGGTGATAGTTGACAAGTTAAAATTGTGTAGCCAAGGACGGATGGAAACCTACAGGTGTGTTCAAGCTGTTAACGTCAACTCGAGGACAACCGACGGATCCAGCGAGTAAGTGATTTTGGTTTTTTTTTCTTTAATGTTAGTTTTGCTGTTATACAGTGGGGGGGGGGGGGGGGGTGGGGGGGGGGGGGGGGGAGTACATACTGCTGTATCTGTAGATGTAGATGTAGGTGTTTTGTCCTGTACAGTGGGGGGGGGGGGGGGGGGGGGGGGAGTACATACTCATGATACTGCTGAATCTGTAGCTTTAAGTGTGGTTTGCACTGTTACACTTGGGGGGTGGGGTGTATGTATACTGATGTATCTGTAGCTGTAGGTGTGTGTATTGCATTGTAACACTTGGGGGGGGGGGGGGGGGGGGGGGGGGGGGGGTACATACTGATCTATCTGTAGCTGGTGGTGTGTTTTGCACTGATGCACACCAATCTTACATGGTCCAATCTTACATGGTCCAACCTTACATGGTCCAAACCTACATGGTCCAATCTTACATGGTCCAATCTTACATGGTCCAACCTTACAAGGTCCAATCTTGCATGGTCCAATCTTGCATGGTCCAATCTTACATGGTCCAACCTTACATGGTCCAATCTTACATGGTCCAATCTTACATGGTCCAGCCATACATGGTCCAACCTTACATGGTCCAATCTTACATGGTCCAATCTTACATGGTCCAACCTTGCATGGTCCAATCTTACATGGTCCATATATATATTATTGGACCATGTAATATTGGACCATGTAATATTGGACCATGTAAGATTGGACCATGTAAGGTTGGACCATGTAATATTGGACCATGTAATATTGGACCATGTAAGATTGGACCATGTAAGGTTGGACCATGTAATATTGGACCATGTAAGATTGGTCCAATCTTACATGGTCCAACCTTACATGGTCCAACCATACATGGTCCAATCTTACATGGTCCAATCTTGCATGGTCCAATCTTACATGGTCCAACCATACATGGTCCAACCTTACATGGTCCAATCTTACATGGTCCAACCTTACATGGTCCAACCTTACATGGTCCAATCTTGCATGGTCCAATCTTGCATGGTCCAATCTTGCATGGTCCAACCTTACATGGTCCAACCTTACATGGTCCAACCTTACATGGTCCAATCTTACATGGTCCAATCTTGCATGGTCCAATCTTGCATGGTCCAATCTTACATGGTCCATATATATATTATTGGACCATGTAATATTGGACCATATAAGATTGGACCATGTAAGGTTGGACCATGTAATATTGGACCATGTAAGATTGGACCATGTAATATTGGACCATGTACGATTGGTCCAATCTTACATGGTCCAACCTTACATGGTCCAACCATACATGGTCCAATCTTATTAGCGAGCTTTAGATTGACCAACGAAACTTAGTTCGTAGCGATCCCTTTCGTTTCCGGTTATGCAATCGGGAAATCCCTGCGAACTTTTCTTCGCGCCTGCGGTTCTGAGGCGGTAGCACCTTTAGAAGCAGACGAAATGTTTGTCGTGCTCATCCAAACCAATGGCTAAAACATTGGATAGTGTTCGTGTGTTGCACCACACTTTGAATTGTTGGGTGTGACGAAAACTCGTGGTGACGATTTTAAACCATGTTGGGTCACGCATGGTCCAATCTTACATGGTCCAATCTTACATGGTCCAATCTTACATGGTCCAACCTTACATGGTCCAACCTTACATGGTCCAATCTTACATGGTCCAATATTACATGGTCCAATAATATATATATGGACCATGTAAGGTTGGACCATGTAAGGTTGGACCATGTAAGATTGGACCATGTAATATTGGACCATGTAAGATTGGACCATGTAAGGTTGGACCATGCAAGATTGGACCATGTAAGATTGGACCATGTATGGTTGGACCATGTAAGGTTGGACCATGTAAGATTGGACCAATCTTACATGGTCCAATATTACATGGTCCAATCTTACATGGTCCAATATTACATGGTCCAATATTACATGGTCCAATAATATATATATCTTACATGGTCCAATATTACATGGTCCAATAATATATATATGGACCATGTAAGATTGGACCATGCAAGGTTGGACCATGTAAGATTGGACCATGTAAGATTGGACCATGTAAGGTTGGACCATGTAAGATTGGACCATGCAAGATTGGACCATGTAAGGTTGGACCATGTAAGGTTGGACCATGTAAGATTGGACCATGTAAGGTTGGACCATGTACGGTTGGACCATGTAAGATTGGACCATGCAAGATTGGACCATGTAAGATTGGACCATGTATGGTTGGACCATGTAAGGTTGGACCATGTAAGATTGGACCAATCTTACATGGTCCAATATTACATGGTCCAACCTTACATGGTCCAATCTTACATGGTCCAATATTACATGGTCCAATATTACATGGTCCAACCTTACATGGTCCAATCTTACATGGTCCAATATTACATGGTCCAATATTACATGGTCCAATAATATATATATGGACTATGTAAGATTGGACCATGCAAGGTTGGACCATGTAAGATTGGACCATGTAAGATTGGACCATGTAAGGTTGGACCATGTATGGTTGGACCATGTAAGATTGGACCATGTAAGATTGGACCATGTAAGGTTGGACCATGCAAGATTGGACCATGCAAGATTGGACCATGCAAGATTGGACCTTGTAAGGTTGGACCATGTAAGATTGGACCATGTAAGATTGGACCATGTAGGTTTGGACCATGTAAGGTTGGACCATGTAAGATTGGACCATGTAAGATTGGTGTGCATCAGTGCAAAACACACCACCAGCTACAGATAGATCAGTATGTACCCCCCCCCCCCCAAGTGTTACAATGCAATACACACACCTACAGCTACAGATACATCAGTATACATACACCCTACCCCCCAAGTGTAACAGTGCAAACCACACTTAAAGCTACAGATTCAGCAGTATCATGAGTATGTACTCCCCCCCCCCCCCCCCCCCCCCCCCCCACTGTACAGGACAAAACACCTACATCTACATCTACAGATACAGCAGTATGTACTCCCCCCCCCCCCCCCCCCCCCCCACTGTATAACAGCAAAACTAACATTAAAGAAAAAAAAAACCAAAATCACTTACTCGCTGGATCCGTCGGTTGTCCTCGAGTTGACGTTAACAGCTTGAACACACCTGTAGGTTTCCATCCGTCCTTGGCTACACAATTTTAACTTGTCAACTATCACCGCCACCACGTGGCACTGGGACCAGCACTCAGATTGAGATCCCGAGGCGACATTCGTCTCGGATAACATATCATCAATGTGCTGTCCAACATTCGCAAGAATGTCTCTTCTTTCGATATTAACTTGAACTAAGAAAACAAATAAACTTCGCTCACGCGGGAAAGTAGCAGCTAGCCGGCCATGTTCACACTCAATCTTGTTTGTACCGTAAGGAAAGCTATTAGAGTATTTCAAGTATATATGATGGCGTATTTTTAAAATGTAAAACTCATGGTTTGAGCTCATGCTGTATTTGATTGCAAATATACAAACAAAACTTACAATTAATTATCCTACTCCTATGTGAAAAAGTCAACAAATATGAATAATTTAGTTTCGCATTTGCAGAGTCATGTCACGCCGTTCCCGACGCTTGAACAGGGGACGTAACAAATGCTAAAATAATGATAATAAATTCAAGTTGTTATCTCCCGTAACTCTGCATATTTTTATCGACAGCAACATTGCGTCGGGCCGATGTCGGGGTTTATTACGTACATTTGCGGAGTTTTACACACAGTCAAAACGATATCGGCGCGACAACGGACGTCGACACACGACATTTGACGACGTCACCCGACTGAAATCGTCAGTCGGCCGACGAAAGCTTGCTAGCTGGGGAGAGACAAAGAGAGAGAGAGAGAGAGAGAGAGAGAGAGAGACAAAGAGAGACTGACGGAGAGAGAGAGAGAGAGAGAGAGAGAGAGAGAGAGAGAGAGAGAGAGAGAGACTCGAAAGGGGGAGAGAGGGGGGGAGAGATAGAGAGAGAGAGAGAGAGAGAGAAAGAGGGAGAGAGAGAGAGAGGGTGGTGGTGGTGGTGGTTAAGGGAGGAGTTCACTATCTGGCGTTTAATGAGGGCCCCAAAGGGGGGGGGGGGGGGGGTATCATCACGATCACGGGAAGGGAAATTTTAGCTTTCACGATCACAGTTACCTTGATTTTTGTTTTCACGATCACGAACACCAGTGGCAAATCACGGTCACGGTAAAAGTTGCATGTACAGAAAGCACGTGTCAAAGTAAACACAACCACGATTATAGTTATGAAAGTAGTGTCAGTTCCATGTTGCAGTCACTCGGATGGGAAACCCTAGAAAGTAGGCGCACCAAGACCCAACTCACAATGCTCCACAAAATCATCAACAACTTGGTAGATATCCCCCCAGACCCCTACCTCACCCCAGGCACTGGCAGAACTCGATCCAACCACAACCTTAAAACTTCGCCAAATTTCCGCCCGTACAAACTACTTCAAATACAGCTTCTTCCCGCGTACCATCCCCGTGTGGAATTCCCTCCCGGCAGCTGCTGCTGAGGCTCCCTCTCTGGTATCTTTCAGAGGGGAGCTCAGTCTCCAAACTCTCATTCTAACTCCTCCCTACTCCTTATTTTATTTCGAAGTTAGAGTAGGATCTCAGTTATATTCAGTTCCTTCTTGATTGTTTTGTTTCGTTTGACTACTTCTTTTATGCTTAAGTCTTTTCTATCCTCAGTTACTTTTTATTTTTTCTCCGTCTTTGTCCTCTTAAAGAGCGCTAGCCACTAAAAGTCAGCAATTGACGACGTGGCGAAACTATTCTGAAATTCTGAAACCACACAGTAATTCGCTCCTCTGGATCTATTGTTTATTCAACACAAAGTGACAACTGTTGCACTTTTTTTATTATTTTTTTAAAATTCTCTTTCATACACACATAGAAATACATACAGTATCATGATTTGTAATAGGTAACAAGAATGTTGTTTTCATTGTTTTCTCTCTCTCTCTCTCTCTCTCTCTCTCTCTCTCTCTCTCTCTCTCTCTCTCTCTCTCTCTCTCTCTCTCTCTCTCTCTCTCTCTCCACTCATACACATTCAACTTCCACACCCTAACTCACACACATGAATATATACTTGCACAATTTCACATTTCCAGAGCTAAATCTTGTAATCCCATTTTCTCGAAAACTATTGGGTGGATTGAAATTAAAGTACATGTATGTGTGATGGGTTCTTTATTTTCAACTTTGCCAAATTTGAGGTACACCATCGCCTGGTTTCATGCATGGCCTTGAAAAACAAACACGAATGCTACAGGCCAAAAATGGTTTTACCTGAAAGAAGCGCGCAGTGCCAGTGGCGAAGCCACAAGCCTGAGCCTGCGAAGCTGGCGAGCCCCCCCGGAAATTTTTTCAAAAAACGGTTAAAATCTGTGCAATCTGGTGCATTCTGGGCATCATTTTCAGGGCTGTAATAGTGTTGTGATCTTGTTAAAAATCCCATTTTAGCCTCCCCCCACCACCATTCTACACACCTCCTAACTGGTGAAAACAACACTACTGTGCGCTGGCTTCATTGAGACCGGCGCCCGGTCGTGTTGCGCGATATTCTCACGGATCGTTTTTGCGGAAATTTTTCAACTTCACCGGAATACATTTGACTTTACCGGATTTTGAAAACGGCTTTATCGGATTTCCGGCAATTACCGGAAAAGTAGCATGCCTGACAAAATCCCCAACGAACATGACTTTGATCGTCTTTGACATGAGGATCAAGTGACCAAAACTGGCACGTCTCCCCGCCATTGTTTCTGAATTTAACCCATTGTTGATATTAAAGTTTACAGGCGCTAAAATAAATCCAAGCGTGTCCACGTTGCTGGGATGAAAAACACATTTCTAGTTTCGGTTTTGGCTACACGCAGACTCGATCTCGAGCCAGTCGAGGTCACACTGAGCGAGTGACAGCCGGACGTGGCAATGTCGACAATGTCAATGATCTTACTCAAACTCAAAGATCTTGAACAAATTTCAAGATCTTTGCCTACATTCAGAACAGTGATTGAGCAACAAAGATCATCAACACGATACAGTTTCGTCTTCGGAAAGACGGACCCGTAGCCTGACCTTTCCACCAAGGAAGGCATTCTCGCCGCCTGCTTTGGTCTGGCTTGAATCCACAAAATATAACAGAAGTTCGATGACAGTACCGTTGCACGCCATTTTTGATTTTCGAATTCGAATTTGACTGAATGCATTCAAAACTTTTGCACGAAGCCCTTCCATTGGATGAAGTTTGGCAGACTTTTTCAATTTGCCTTCTGATTGGATCTCTTTTTATATTTAGTCAAGTTTTGACTAAATATTTTAACATCGAGGGGGAATCGAAACGAGGGTCGTGGTGTATGTGCGTGTGTGCGTGTGTGCGCGTGTGTGTGTGTGTGTGTGTAGAGCGATTCAGACTAAACTACTGGACCGATCTTTATGAAATTTGACATGAGAGTTCCTGGGTATGAAATCCCCGAACATATTTTTTTCATTTTTTTGATAAATGTCTTTGATGATGTCATATCCGGCTTTTCGTGAAAGTTGAGGCGGCACTGTCACGCCCTCATTTTTCAACCAAATTGGTTCAAATTTTGGTCAAGTAATCTTCGACGAAGCCCGGACTTCGGTATTGCATTTCAGCTTGGTGGCTTAAAAATTAATTAATGACTTTGGTCATTAAAAATCGGAAAATTGTAAAAAAAAATAAAAATTTATAAAACGATCCAAATTTACGTTTATCTTATTCTCCATCATTTGCTGATTCCAAAAACATATAAATATGTTATATTCGGATTAAAAACAAGCTCTGAAAATTAAATATATAAAAATTATTATCAAAATTAAATTGTCCAAATCAATTTAAAAACACTTTCATCTTATTCCTTGTCGGTTCCTGATTCCAAAAACATATAGATATGATATGTTTGGATTAAAAACACGCTCAGAAAGTTAAAACAAAGAGAGGTACAGAAAAGCGTGCTATCCTTCTTAGCGCAACTACTACCCCGCTCTTCTTGTCAATTTCACTGCCTTTGCCATGAGCGGTGGCCTGACGATGCTACGAGTAAAATGGCATTGCGTTCAGTTTCATTCTGTGAGTTCGACAGCTACTTGACTAAATATTGTATTTTCGCCTTACGCGACTTGTTTTGTGTGTGATTGGTTCTCTTAAAAGGGAAGCAATCGCTGTCAAAATCATTTTTCTGAATGTGTTGTTGCTTCCCTTCAATCGGGATTGGCTCCTTGACGAATAGAGAATCATAAGAGTGATACAGCTGTGAAAAATGTACGTTGAAAATAAAATGCTTTGCAATAATGCCCATCACGATCACGAAAATAAATGATGATCACGATCACGAGACTTGATTTTTTTGTCATCACGGATCACGGGCAAAGTCCCATCACGATTACAGAAATGGAAATTTCGGCAATCACGGTCACAGAAAGGTCAAAAAACGCCAATCACGATCACGATTTTAAACCCTTTGGGGCCCTCTTTAATGAGAGACGGAAACATGACTTGCATGTTTTTAACGATACAGTAATAGGTATGCGTGTGTGCTTGCGTGTGTGTGTGTGTGTGTGTGTGTGTGTGTGTCACTGACTGTGTCAGTGTACTCGTGGAATATTTGCGCAGGTCAAATTACAGACAAACATGACTGATGATTTTGCTCTAAGTAAATAAATTAATGATACCAGACTAACATACCCCAGGACCAAAACTGCCTGTTACAACTGATTCTTAATCTTTAACGTCTTGAATTTAAAGGTCTTGTAAAAAGACGACGCTGATAGCACAGATTGTACAAAACCTCCAGGTGAGTTGATGTTTAATCAAAGTGTGTGTGGTTTGGATTAACATGTTGAACGCAGTGCCTGTGGAAACTGAAACCTGTCATCCCGCGTTCCACTCAGTGTACGCGCTTCAACTGAGTCAACAAACATCCTAGCGTCATTCTACATGTGCAACATCCCACGACATTTGACCTGATACTGGTTAGGCAAGTTGAACATAAATGTGGGTGACATTTTAGGACAAACGGTGTATGTGTGTTTGTGTTTGTGTGTGTGTGTGTGTCTGTGTGTGTGTGTGTGTGTGTATATGTGTGTGTGTTTGTGTGTGTGTGTGTGTGTGTGTGAATGTGTGTGTGTGTGTGTGGATGTCTGTGTGTGTGTGTCTGTGTGTGTCTGTGTGTGTGTGTGTGTCTGTGTGTGTGTGTTTGTGTTTGTGTGTGTGTGTGTGTCTGTGTGTGTGTGTGTGTCTGTGTGTTTGTGTGTCTGTGAACGCACAGTGAGGAACATTAACATTAGTATAATGTTCTGGTCACGTGATATAAGCATTTGCTTGAGTGCGTGTCCTAGCTGTGTGTTTCGAACTGTTCATGCGAAGACATTCTGAATACAATTTTGTTTAAACCAACATTCACAACAACCGGCCATCTAACTAAACAAAGCAAAACAAAAATATATTCTTGTCATTGTGTCGAAATGAAGTTTGTATGAAATTTGTGTGTCCCATTCTAAACGGAGAAGACAATATCATTGATTTGAGCATGTTTTAAGTGTGTTTTAAGTGTGTTTTAAGTGTGTTTTAAGTGTGTTTTCTGTGTGTTTTTTCCATGACCAATGATCCTTGCAGCCTTAATTCATGTGTATATATACAGCTCTTGCTCACAAATTAAAACACACAAGAAATGATTCCGTCACAAATGTATTTGTATTTCATATCTTTTGCATCAGACAGAAATAAAAAGATTGGTTCAAAAAGCTCACAAGATCTGCTGCCCGAAAATATTAAATTCCATTTCAACAGAAATCATTTTAACAGTTTAGACTTCTGTTATTGTCATTTAAAAAAAATCCCTGTAGCTCATATTTTGTTACTTAAACTCTGTCCCTTAACAAATCAAAAAATTACAACATGCTGAACATCCTTATTCTTCATTTAAACCTAGTAGCAGCAACATTTTATGAGATACATTTTACATGTCAAAGACAGACAGCACAAGTTATTTATACAGTGAAACCCTGTTTGAAGCTCCCAATTTAGGGCTTCCTCACTTTTTTGTCCTTGCATTTTCAGATTTATTGTTCATAATATCATTACAAAATTCTACCTTTTTAAGACATGATTTTCTCAAACTTTTGGAGGCCTTCAAAGGCAGGTTCCACTGTATGTTCCACAACTAGAGCAAGTAAAATACACCTACAATATTGTAGAAAAAGACCTAGCTTGCAGGCACAATAATGGATTCCAAGTGATTACACACGCTAGTTGCATTCTCACCCACCACCACCTATTTCTGACGAAACTTAAACAATAAATGTTTGTATAAAGTTGATAGAAAAATAATGTACGCTAAGCAACCTAACAGTCCGAACAAAAATAACACTGATCACTCTAAAATGGACTGAACAGCGGTATATAGGTGAAGGAAAGAAAAGTGAGAGGGGGTGCAAATGACACTGACTGATTATTGCCAATAGACTTCTTGGTCTTATTTGCACATAAGGATTTGCATCACAGAGAAATGTATCATTCTCATTCTATAAACAGACAACAAATCAAACTGGAGAAAAGCAAATAAGGAAATGGGATTGGACTTAGAGAGAGAGAGGGGGGGGGGGGGGGTTGCGTGTTGATCAGGTACTTGAAATGTTCAAAGGTCAAAGAGGAAACAGGGACAGTCAAAGTTGGCTGGTTGGTTCTCCCTTTAATCTATTTGGTTGTTGGACCAGGACCAATTCAATCTTGTTTCCTTTCTCAAGTGAAAATTTTAATTAAGGAATAAAAATAACATAGACAAGATCCTTGTCAAAATGTTTGCATAGAGCCATGTTATGGACACAATTCATCTTTACAAAACATAGAGCCATGTTATGGACACAATTCATCTTTACAAAACATAGAGCCACGTTATGGACACAATTCATCTTTATAAAACATATATAGAGCCATATTTTTATGGACACAATTCATCTTTACAAAACTTACAACAAAATCAGCTGCTGAGCATCAAAACCAGAGTCAACACAATATCAACCATGTAAGATATGCTGGGAAGAATAAAGTCATCATAAACAGTATAGGTATAAGTATAGGTACAAGTATAGGTACAAGTATAGGTACAAGTATAGGTACAAGTATAGGTACAAGTATAGGTACAAGTATTACACACAAACCAAGAAGCCTGATACACATCAAATCAAGAGACTCAAAATGTTACAGTGTAAATAAATTGTCAACAACAAAAGTATAGTCTTGATAGAAAATATTTTCTGAAGTCTGAGACTGCATGAAAGTGAATTTTCAATCTGTGTGGTTACTAGCAAACAGTAATATTAATCAGCACAAAAAGATTCAGACTCGAAGACAATCAATTCATGAACGAGTTTCAAAGACGAGCAGAAACGATGCAACTTGCTGGTAATTAAGATTCTAAATAGAAAATGTGTATCTTGCAAACTGGACATCCTGTTACAAATGAATTTAACATTCAGAAGTTGCTTTTTTTAAATTTTAATCTTAATAGACTAGTAAAACTGACAGAAAAAACATTAAGGTTTTTAATCATAAAGAAATGATTATGCCAGCATAACCACTATCAGATGCCAAAAAAGCAAACAACTCTGAAATACTTCAGTTTTGTGTGTGGGTTTTCACATCCACACAAAATGGCTTTACAATCATAACATCTTTCAATTTTCAGAAGTTTCAATGACCTTTTTGTTGGTATTTTCACAAGCATATCAAAGTGGCTTTAACCAAAACAACTTACCAAAATGACCAACATTTTAAGGACCATAAATCATCCCGTATCTCTGTCACGGCTGTCATCATCAGTCACACCTCATACACTGCCTTAAGCCCCATGTCGCTGTTATTCAGTCTCACTTCACGTTAGGAGGCTGACGTTAGCACTAGACAAGTACAGCATTAATTTAAACTTAAATGCGACCTTACTTATTGTATGTGTAGCACGTTTTACTTGTGTGCTCTGTATTTCTGAAACAGTTTTTGTGCGTGTGTGTGCATGCGTGTGTGTGTGTGCATGCGTGTGTGTGTGTGTACATGCGTGTGTGTGTGTGTATGCGTGTGTGTGTGTACATGCGTGTGTGTGTGCATGCGTGTGTGTGTGTGTACATGCGTGTGTGTGTGTGCATATGCGTGTGTGTGTGTGTACATGCGTGTGTGTGTGTGCATGCGTGTGTGTGTGTGCATGCGTGTGTGTGCGCGCATGCGTGTGTGTGTGTGCATGCATGTCTGTGTGTGCATGTGTGTGCATGCGTGTGTGTGTGTGCATGCGTGTGTGTGCATGCGTGTGTGTGTGTGCATGCGTGTGTGTGCATGCGTGTGTGTGCGTGCATGCGTGTGTGTGTGCATGCGTGTGTGTGTGCATGCGTGTGTGTGTGTGCACATGCGTGTGTGCATGTACATGTGTGTGTGTGTGTGTGTGTGTGTACATGTGTGTTTGCGTGAGTGTGTGTCAGTGTGTGTGCATGTGTGTGTGCAAACTTGTTTAAGTGTGACTTGCACGAAGTATAATTTGTAAAATGTAAGTTTTCTTTGAGATATTTGAATTTGCAATAATGCTTACAAGTTACATAACTGTTTATTTGTGTATGCATTCAATGTAAGACGTTTAGGATTTACCCCATAGAAGTATCCTCATCACTATATTGTATGCAGAACAAAAGTATCTGTGAAAGTTAATGGCCTGACAAGTAGGATACTTTATACTATATTGTAAATAAAAACACATATGAATATACCTGTTCTCAAGCAGTATAGCGATATCAAATTATAACTAGACTAATGAGTACACTCAAAAATCTTGACAATAAAATCAGTAAGCATGGGGAATAAAACAAAACTTCAATACAAAATTGAATAACATTAAAAAACAAAACATATTAGGCACGGAAGAGGAACACAAAATACAAAGTAAGTGTGTAAGGCACAACATTTTTGATTTTTTTCTATCAATGAGAAAAGTTACGTCCAAAAAACAATTTCACACACAAAATATTTTGATCTTGTTCTGATCTTATAGTTATACTCTTTTTAAAAAAAATATGCAGAGCAAGAGGCCTGAGGCACAAACATGGGAGAAAACTCAGTAACCGCCTTAAATCTATTCTTTAGCTCAGTATGTGACAGAATAACAATAACAGATAAATAGAGGCAGATTTTCAAAGAATGCAAAAACACCAATTAAGGTTTTAAACAAAAATGTACGATTTACTTGAGATTCATTCCATAACGCAGGGACCTATACTAATATAGGACCTATACTAATATAGGTCTATCCATAACGCAGGGACCTATACTAATATAGGTCTATCCATAACGCAGGGACCTATACTAATATAGGTCTATCCATAACGCAGGGACCCATACTAATACAGGTCTATCCATCACGCAGGGACCTATACTAATATAGGTCTATCCATAACGCAGGGACCTATACTAATATAGGTCTGTCCATCACGCAGGGACCTATACTAATATAGGTCTATCCATAACGCAGGGACCTATACTAATATAGGTCTATCCATAACGCAGGGACCTATACTAATATAGGTCTATCCATAACGCAGGGACCTATACTAATATAGGTCTATCCATAACGCAGGGACCTATACTAATATAGGTCTATCCATCACGCCATTTTTCTCTGCCTATCTCTGTTTAAAGTCCTTCCTTAACTGAGCCAAACAATTCATGCATCTAGCTTCATGAAGTAGACTTTGCGTAGTCGGATTCGAATACGGTAATCAATATTTTACTAGATTACTAGGCTTAAGAAACCTAAGTCTGAGGCTGACTCGCTGTCTTATTGGCCGCTTATTTAAAGTTGTACATGCAAAGTGCAATCAAAACATAAACATGACCTGCATTTTCACATAGACCAGATTTCAAGCCTTAATTGGCAGGAAAAGATTTGTTTTCATGGCAAAATAGTATGTATTAAATAAAGAACACAGGGAGTTGAACATGATTTTGATCTTGCACATGATCCATGAGTGTATGTGAACTGCTAATTAAGGTACACTTTCATCAAAATTTAAGACCCTCGGTGAAAGCTCAACAGAGAAAACATTCTACCATCAGCAAAAACACCTGTTTTCCATTCCAAAAGGAAAACAAATTGCCACATTATACATGTGTCATCTCTAATTTTGTTAGAAGTAAGCACAAAGGGGAGATCTACATGTACCAGAAAACACTGGTTTTCATTCAATGGGGGATGCCATGATACGTCATCGTCCTGCCATGATACGTCATCGTCCTGCCATGATACGTCATCGTCCTGCCATGATACGTCATCGTCCTGCCATGATACGTCATCGTCCTGCCATGATACGTCATCGTCCTGCCATGATACGTCATCGTCCTGCCATGATACGTCATCGTCCTGCCATGATACGTCATCGTCCTGCCATGATACGTCATCGTCCTGCTGATAGTACTGTGCATGCAGCACCTTTCACTTATTCAGTGGAACCCGCCTATCAACACCCTCTAATGTAAGACTTTTTACCACCTCGCTTTTTCAGATTGTCTGTTCATCAGCTGTGTAAATTGACCTCCATTTTAAGACTCCCCGTGTTTCAGACCTGATTTTCTGCTCATAAGCTGTGTAAATTGACCTCCATTTTAAGACTCCCCGTGTTTCAGACCTGATTCTCTGTTCATCAGCTGTGTAAATTGACCTCCATTTTAAGACTCCCCGTGTTTCAGACCTGATTTTCTGTTGATAAGCTGTGTAAATTGACCTCCATTTTAAGACTCCCCGTGTTTCAGACCTGATTTTCTGTTGATAAGCTGTGTAAATTGACCTCCATTTTAAGACTCCCCGTGTTTCAGACCTGATTTTCTGTTGATAAGCTGTGTAAATTGACCTCCATTTTAAGACTCCCCGTGTTTCAGACCTGATTTTCTGCTCATAAGCTGTGTAAATTGACCTCCATTTTAAGACTCCCCGTGTTTCAGACCTGATTCTCTGTTCATCAGCTGTGTAAATTGACCTCCATTTTAAGACTCCCCGTGTTTCAGACCTGATTTTCTGTTCATAAGCTGTGTAAATTGACCTCCATTTTAAGACTCCCCGTGTTTCAGACCTGATTTTCTGCTCATAAGCTGTGTAAATTGACCTCCATTTTAAGACTCCTCGTGTTTCAGACCTGATTTTCTGTTGATAAGCTGTGTAAATTGACCTCCATTTTAAGACTCCCCGTGTTTCAGACCTGATTTTCTGTTCATCAGCTGTGTAAATTGACCTCCATTTTAAGACTCCCCGTGTTTCAGACCTGATTTTCTCAGATTGTGAAGGTCTTAATAGGGGGGTTCCACTGTAAAGTTATTGTTGCTGTCAATAATAATCAGCTCTCACCCAACACCTCTGACTGTTAAGAGAGCACAGAGTCTGACTGTTAAGAGAGCACAGAGTCTGACTGTTAAGAGAGCACAGAGTCTGACTGTTAAGAGAGCACAGAGTCTGACTGTTAAGAGAGCACAGAGTCTGACTGTTAAGAGAGCACAGAGTCTGACTGTTAAGAGAGCACAGAGTCTGACTGTTAAGAGAGCACAGAGTCTGCAGCAATTGAAGATGATGAAAGTATAAATGGCATGTTGCAGTACAACGCGGCCTGGAGATTTGACGTGCGCCAATCATCTATTCATCAGAGCCGATGTTTAGAACGACGATGAGAGCGATGGTGAATCCAGACACCACGAACACGTGAAGGATGATCAGCACCTGCTTGTAAAAGTTGGACTGAAAAATACACAAAAACACTTACAGTCAATACACAATCATTCAGTCTCTCTCTCTGTCAGTCTATCTCTCTCTGTCACACATGCACACACACACACACACACACACACACACACACACACACACACACACACACACACACAAACAAACAAACAAAAGCCACACACCTACCCACCCACACACACCCACTCCACACACAAACCCACGCACACAGGCACAGGGCATGCACATTTGCATGCAAGCTAATATTTGCAGTATAAACAAAATTACATATACATGTACCTCTAATATTTAAAATGGACAGTACCGTCCCCAACACACACACACACCTCAAAGGGACAAAAACTCCACGATTGTCCGATTGTCCGGTACACACTGCTCCTCTTCTCCCTGCCTACCAAACAATTCAGAGAGGCTTTGCCATGCAGGTATCACTGTACATGTCTAACGTAGAGAGGAACGATCACCTCAGCAACCTGTGTAGGTACCACTGTACATGTCTAACGTAGAGAGGAACGATCACCTCAGCAACCTGTGTAGGTACCACTGTACATGTCTAACGTAGAGAGGAACGATCACCTCAGCAACCTGTGTAGGTACCACTGTACATGTCTAACGTAGAGAGGAACGATCACCTCAGCAACCTGTGTAGGTACCACTGTACATGTCTAACGTAGAGAGGAACTTACCTCAGCAACCTGTGTAGGTACCACTGTACATGTCTAACGTAGAGAGGAACGATCACCTCAGTAACCTGTGTAGGTACCACTGTACATGTCTAACGTAGAGAGGAACTCACCTCAGTAACCTGTGGAGGTACCACTGTACATGTCTAACGTAGAGAGGAACGATCACCTCAGTAACCTGTGTAGGTATCACTGTACATGTCTAACGTAGAGAGGAACGATCACCTCAGCAACCTGTGGAGGTACCACTGTACATGTCTAACGTAGAGAGGAACGATCACCTCAGCAACCTGTGGAGGTACCACTGTACATGTCTAACGTAGAGAGGAACGATCACCTCAGCAACCTGTGTAGGTACCACTGTACATGTCTAACGTAGAGAGGAACTCACCTCAGCAACCTGTGCAGGTACCACTGTACATGTCTAACGTAGAGAGGAACGATCACCTCAGCAACCTGTGTAGGTACCACTGTACATGTCTAACGTAGAGAGGAACGATCACCTCAGTAGTTACCTGTGTAGGTACCACTGTACATGTCTAACGTAGAGAGGAACTCACCTCAGTAACCTGTGTAGGTACCACTGTACATGTCTAACGTAGAGAGGAACTCACCTCAGCAACCTGTGGAGGTACCACTGTACATGTCTAACGTAGAGAGGAACTCACCACAGTAACCTGTGGAGGTACCACTGTACATGTCTAACGTAGAGAGGAACGATCACCTCAGCAACCTGTGGAGGTACCACTGTACATGTCTAACGTAGAGAGGAACTCACCTCAGCAACCTGTGGAGGTACCACTGTACATGTCTAACGTAGAGAGGAACGATCACCTCAGCAACCTGTGGAGGTACCACTGTACATGTCTAACGTAGAGAGGAACGATCACCTCAGCAACCTGTGGAGGTACCACTGTACATGTCTAACGTAGAGAGGAACTCACCTCAGCAACCTGTGTAGGTATCACTGTACATGTCTAACGTAGAGAGGAACGATCACCTCAGTAACCTGTGTAGGTACCACTGTACATGTCTAACGTAGAGAGGAACTTACCTCAGCAACCTGTGTAGGTACCACTGTACATGTCTGACGTAGAGAGGAACGATCACCTCAGCAACCTGTGTAGGTACCACTGTACATGTCTAACGTAGAGAGGAACGATCACCTCAGTAACCTGTGTAGGTATCACTGTACATGTCTAACGTAGAGAGGAACGATCACCTCAGCAACCTGTGTAGGTACCACTGTACATGTCTAACGTAGAGAGGAACGATCACCTCAGCAACCTGTGTAGGTACCACTGTACATGTCTAACGTAGAGAGGAACTCACCTCAGCAACCTGTGTAGGTACCACTGTACATGTCTAACGTAGAGAGGAACTCACCTCAGCAACCTGTGTAGGTACCACTGTACATGTCTAACGTAGAGAGGAACGATCACCTCAGCAACCTGTGGAGGTACCACTGTACATGTCTAACGTAGAGAGGAACTCACCTCAGCAACCTGTGGAGGTACCACTGTACATGTCTAACGTAGAGAGGAACGATCACCTCAGCAACCTGTGGATTTACCACTGTACATGTCTAACGTAGAGAGGAACTCACCTCAGCAACCTGTGGAGGTACCACTGTACATGTCTAACGTAGAGAGGAACGATCACCTCAGCAACCTGTGTAGGTACCACTGTACATGTCTAACGTAGAGAGGAACTCACCTCAGCAACCTGTGTAGGTACCACTGTACATGTCTAACGTAGAGAGGAACTCACCTCAGCAACCTGTGGAGGTACCACTGTACATGTCTAACGTAGAGAGGAACGATCACCTCAGCAACCTGTGTAGGTACCACTGTACATGTCTAACGTAGAGAGGAACGATCACCTCAGCAACCTGTGTAGGTACCACTGTACATGTCTAACGTAGAGAGGAACTCACCTCAGCAACCTGTGTAGGTACCACTGTACATGTCTAACGTAGAGAGGAACTATCACCTCAGCAACCTGTGTAGGTACCACTGTACATGTCTAACGTAGAGAGGAACTCACCTCAGCAACCTGTGGAGGTACCACTGTACATGTCTAACGTAGAGAGGAACGATCACCTCAGCAACCTGTGTAGGTACCACTGTACATGTCTGACGTAGAGAGGAACGATCACCTCAGCAACCTGTGGAGGTACCACTGTACATGTCTGACGTAGAGAGGAACGATCACCTCAGCAACCTGTGGAGGTACCACTGTACATGTCTGACGTAGAGAGGAACTCACCACAGGAACCTGTGGAGGTACCACTGTACATGTCTAACGTAGAGAGGAACGATCACCTCAGCAACCTGTGGAGGTACCACTGTACATGTCTAACGTAGAGAGGAACGATCACCTCAGCAACCTGTGTAGGTATCACTGTACATGTCTAACGTAGAGAGGAACGATCACCTCAGTAACCTGTGTAGGTACCACTGTACATGTCTAACGTAGAGAGGAACGATCACCTCAGCAACCTGTGTAGGTACCACTGTACATGTCTAACGTAGAGAGGAACGATCACCTCAGCAACCTGTGGAGGTACCACTGTACATGTCTAACGTAGAGAGGAACGATCACCTCAGTAACCTGTGTAGGTATCACTGTACATGTCTAACGTAGAGAGGAACTTACCTCAGCAACCTGTGTAGGTACCACTGTACATGTCTAACGTAGAGAGGAACGATCACCTCAGCAACCTGTGTAGGTACCACTGTACATGTCTGACGTAGAGAGGAACGATCACCTCAGCAACCTGTGTAGGTACCACTGTACATGTCTAACGTAGAGAGGAACTCACCTCAGCAACCTGTGTAGGTACCACTGTACATGTCTAACGTAGAGAGGAACGATCACCTCAGCAACCTGTGGAGGTACCACTGTACATGTCTAACGTAGAGAGGAACGATCACCTCAGTAACCTGTGTAGGTACCACTGTACATGTCTAACGTAGAGAGGAACTCACCTCAGCAACCTGTGGAGGTACCACTGTACATGTCTAACGTAGAGAGGAACGATCACCTCAGCAACCTGTGTAGGTACCACTGTACATGTCTAACGTAGAGAGGAACTCACCTCAGTAACCTGTGTAGGTACCACTGTACATGTCTAACGTAGAGAGGAACTCACCTCAGTAACCTGTGTAGGTACCACTGTACATGTCTAACGTAGAGAGGAACGATCACCTCAGTAACCTGTGGAGGTACCACTGTACATGTCTAACGTAGAGAGGAACTCACCTCAGCAACCTGTGTAGGTACCACTGTACATGTCTGACGTAGAGAGGAACGATCAACTCAGCAACCTGTGGAGGTACCACTGTACATGTCTAACGTAGAGAGGAACGATCACCTCAGCAACCTGTGCAGGTACCACTGTACATGTCTAACGTAGAGAGGAACTCACCTCAGCAACCTGTGGAGGTACCACTGTACATGTCTAACGTATAGAGGAACGATCACCTCAGCAACCTGTGTAGGTACCACTGTACATGTCTAACGTAGAGAGGAACTCACCTCAGCAACCTGTGGAGGTACCACTGTACATGTCTAACGTATAGAGGAACGATCACCTCAGCAACCTGTGTAGGTACCACTGTACATGTCTAACGTAGAGAGGAACGATCACCTCAGTAACCTGTGTAGGTACCACTGTACATGTCTAACGTAGAGAGGAACGATCACCTCAGCAACCTGTGTAGGTACCACTGTACATGTCTAACGTAGAGAGGAACGATCACCTCAGCAACCTGTGGAGGTACCACTGTACATGTCTAACGTAGAGAGGAACGATCACCTCAGCAACCTGTGTAGGTACCACTGTACATGTCTAACGTAGAGAGGAACTCACCTCAGCAACCTGTGGAGGTACCACTGTACATGTCTAACGTAGAGAGGAACGATCACCTCAGCAACCTGTGTAGGTACCACTGTACATGTCTAACGTAGAGAGGAACGATCACCTCAGTAACCTGTGTAGGTACCACTGTACATGTCTAACGTAGAGAGGAACTCACCTCAGCAACCTGTGTAGGTATCACTGTACATGTCTAACGTAGAGAGGAACTCACCTCAGCAACCTGTGTAGGTACCACTGTACATGTCTAACGTAGAGAGGAACGATCACCTCAGCAACCTGTGGAGGTACCACTGTACATGTCTAACGTAGAGAGGAACGATCACCTCAGCAACCTGTGTAGGTACCACTGTACATGTCTAACGTAGAGAGGAACTCACCTCAGCAACCTGTGTAGGTACCACTGTACATGTCTAACGTAGAGAGGAACGATCAACTCAGCAACCTGTGGAGGTACCACTGTACATGTCTAACGTAGAGAGGAACTCACCTCAGCAACCTGTGGAGGTACCACTGTACATGTCTAACGTAGAGAGGAACTCACCTCAGCAACCTGTGGAGGTACCACTGTACATGTCTAACGTAGAGAGGAACTCACCTCAGTAACCTGTGGAGGTACCACTGTACATGTCTAACGTAGAGAGGAACTCACCTCAGCAACCTGTGTAGGTACCACTGTACATGTCTAACGTAGAGAGGAACTCACCTCAGCAACCTGTGGAGGTACCACTGTACATGTCTAACGTAGAGAGGAACGATCACCTCAGCAACCTGTGTAGGTACCACTGTACATGTCTAACGTAGAGAGGAACTCACCTCAGCAACCTGTGTAGGTACCACTGTACATGTCTAACGTAGAGAGGAACGATCACCTCAGCAACCTGTGTAGGTATCACTGTACATGTCTAACGTAGAGAGGAACGATCACCTCAGCAACCTGTGTAGGTACCACTGTACATGTCTAACGTAGAGAGGAACGATCACCTCAGCAACCTGTGGAGGTACCACTGTACATGTCTGACGTAGAGAGGAACGATCACCTCAGCAACCTGTGCAGGTACCACTGTACATGTCTAACGTAGAGAGGAACTATCACCTCAGTAACCTGTGGAGGTACCACTGTACATGTCTAACGTAGAGAGGAACGATCACCTCAGTAACCTGTGTAGGTACCACTGTACATGTCTAACGTAGAGAGGAACGATCACCTCAGCAACCTGTGTAGGTACCACTGTACATGTCTAACGTAGAGAGGAACGATCACCTCAGCAACCTGTGGAGGTACCACTGTACATGTCTAACGTAGAGAGGAACGATCACCTCAGCAACCTGTGTAGGTACCACTGTACATGTCTAACGTAGAGAGGAACTCACCTCAGCAACCTGTGTAGGTACCACTGTACATGTCTAACGTAGAGAGGAACGATCACCTCAGCAACCTGTGTAGGTACCACTGTACATGTCTAACGTAGAGAGGAACTCACCTCAGCAACCTGTGGAGGTACCACTGTACATGTCTAACGTAGAGAGGAACTCACCTCAGCAACCTGTGTAGGTACCACTGTACATGTCTAACGTAGAGAGGAACTCACCTCAGCAACCTGTGTAGGTACCACTGTACATGTCTAACGTAGAGAGGAACGATCACCTCAGCAACCTGTGGAGGTACCACTGTACATGTCTAACGTAGAGAGGAACGATCACCTCAGCAACCTGTGGAGGTACCACTGTACATGTCTAACGTAGAGAGGAACTCACCTCAGCAACCTGTGTAGGTACCACTGTACATGTCTAACGTAGAGAGGAACGATCACCTCAGCAACCTGTGTAGGTACCACTGTACATGTCTAACGTAGAGAGGAACTCACCTCAGTAACCTGTGGAGGTACCACTGTACATGTCTAACGTAGAGAGGAACGATCACCTCAGCAACCTGTGTAGGTACCACTGTACATGTCTAACGTAGAGAGGAACTCACCTCAGCAACCTGTGTAGGTACCACTGTACATGTCTAACGTAGAGAGGAACGATCACCTCAGCAACCTGTGGAGGTACCACTGTACATGTCTAACGTAGAGAGGAACGATCACCTCAGCAACCTGTGGAGGTACCACTGTACATGTCTAACGTAGAGAGGAACTCACCTCAGCAACCTGTGTAGGTACCACTGTACATGTCTAACGTAGAGAGGAACGATCACCTCAGCAACCTGTGTAGGTACCACTGTACATGTCTAACGTAGAGAGGAACTCACCTCAGTAACCTGTGTAGGTACCACTGTACATGTCTAACGTAGAGAGGAACGATCACCTCAGCAACCTGTGGAGGTATCACTGTACATGTCTAACGTAGAGAGGAACGATCACCTCAGCAACCTGTGTAGGTACCACTGTACATGTCTAACGTAGAGAGGAACTCACCTCAGCAACCTGTGGAGGTACCACTGTACATGTCTAACGTAGAGAGGAACGATCACCTCAGCAACCTGTGTAGGTACCACTGTACATGTCTAACGTAGAGAGGAACGATCACCTCAGCAACCTGTGTAGGTACCACTGTACATGTCTAACGTAGAGAGGAACGATCACCTCAGCAACCTGTGTAGGTACCACTGTACATGTCTAACGTAGAGAGGAACTCACCTCAGCAACCTGTGTAGGTACCACTGTACATGTCTAACGTAGAGAGGAACGATCACCTCAGTAACCTGTGTAGGTACCACTGTACATGTCTAACGTAGAGAGGAACGATCACCTCAGTAACCTGTGTAGGTATCACTGTACATGTCTAACGTAGAGAGGAACTTACCTCAGCAACCTGTGTAGGTATCACTGTACATGTCTAACGTAGAGAGGAACGATCACCTCAGCAACCTGTGTAGGTATCACTGTACATGTCTAACGTAGAGAGGAACTCACCTCAGCAACCTGTGTAGGTACCACTGTACATGTCTAACGTAGAGAGGAACGATCACCTCAGCAACCTGTGGAGGTACCACTGTACATGTCTAACGTAGAGAGGAACGATCACCTCAGCAACCTGTGTAGGTACCACTGTACATGTCTAACGTAGAGAGGAACTCACCTCAGCAACCTGTGTAGGTACCACTGTACATGTCTAACGTAGAGAGGAACGATCACCTCAGCAACCTGTGGAGGTACCACTGTACATGTCTAACGTAGAGAGGAACGATCACCTCAGCAACCTGTGAGGTACCACTGTACATGTCTAACGTAGAGAGGAACTCACCTCAGCAACCTGTGGAGGTACCACTGTACATGTCTAACGTAGAGAGGAACTCACCTCAGCAACCTGTGGAGGTACCACTGTACATGTCTAACGTAGAGAGGAACTCACCTCAGCAACCTGTGGAGGTACCACTGTACATGTCTAACGTAGAGAGGAACTCACCTCAGCAACCTGTGGAGGTACCACTGTACATGTCTAACGTAGAGAGGAACGATCACCTCAGCAACCTGTGTAGGTACCACTGTACATGTCTAACGTAGAGAGGAACGATCACCTCAGCAACCTGTGTAGGTACCACTGTACATGTCTAACGTAGAGAGGAACGATCACCTCAGTAACCTGTGTAGGTATCACTGTACATGTCTAACGTAGAGAGGAACGATCACCTCAGCAACCTGTGTAGGTACCACTGTACATGTCTAACGTAGAGAGGAACGATCACCTCAGCAACCTGTGGAGGTACCACTGTACATGTCTAACGTAGAGAGGAACGATCACCTCAGCAACCTGTGTAGGTACCACTGTACATGTCTAACGTAGAGAGGAACGATCACCTCAGCAACCTGTGTAGGTACCACTGTACATGTCTAACGTAGAGAGGAACTCACCTCAGCAACCTGTGTAGGTACCACTGTACATGTCTAACGTAGAGAGGAACTCACCTCAGCAACCTGTGTAGGTACCACTGTACATGTCTAACGTAGAGAGGAACGATCACCTCAGCAACCTGTGGAGGTACCACTGTACATGTCTAACGTAGAGAGGAACTCACCTCAGCAACCTGTGGAGGTACCACTGTACATGTCTAACGTAGAGAGGAACGATCACCTCAGCAACCTGTGGAGGTACCACTGTACATGTCTAACGTAGAGAGGAACGATCACCTCAGCAACCTGTGTAGGTACCACTGTACATGTCTAACGTAGAGAGGAACGATCACCTCAGCAACCTGTGTAGGTACCACTGTACATGTCTAACGTAGAGAGGAACTCACCTCAGCAACCTGTGTAGGTACCACTGTACATGTCTAACGTAGAGAGGAACTCACCTCAGCAACCTGTGGAGGTACCACTGTACATGTCTAACGTAGAGAGGAACGATCACCTCAGCAACCTGTGTAGGTACCACTGTACATGTCTAACGTAGAGAGGAACGATCACCTCAGCAACCTGTGTAGGTACCACTGTACATGTCTAACGTAGAGAGGAACTCACCTCAGCAACCTGTGTAGGTACCACTGTACATGTCTAACGTAGAGAGGAACTCACCTCAGCAACCTGTGTAGGTACCACTGTACATGTCTAACGTAGAGAGGAACGATCACCTCAGCAACCTGTGTAGGTACCACTGTACATGTCTAACGTAGAGAGGAACTCACCTCAGCAACCTGTGTAGGTACCACTGTACATGTCTAACGTAGAGAGGAACGATCACCTCAGCAACCTGTGGAGGTACCACTGTACATGTCTAACGTAGAGAGGAACTCACCTCAGCAACCTGTGTAGGTACCACTGTACATGTCTAACGTAGAGAGGAACGATCACCTCAGCAACCTGTGTAGGTACCACTGTACATGTCTAACGTAGAGAGGAACGATCACCTCAGCAACCTGTGGAGGTACCACTGTACATGTCTAACGTAGAGAGGAACGATCACCTCAGCAACCTGTGTAGGTACCACTGTACATGTCTAACGTAGAGAGGAACTCACCTCAGCAACCTGTGTAGGTACCACTGTACATGTCTAACGTAGAGAGGAACGATCACCTCAGCAACCTGTGTAGGTACCACTGTACATGTCTAACGTAGAGAGGAACTCACCTCAGCAACCTGTGTAGGTACCACTGTACATGTCTAACGTAGAGAGGAACGATCACCTCAGCAACCTGTGTAGGTACCACTGTACATGTCTAACGTAGAGAGGAACTCACCTCAGCAACCTGTGTAGGTATCACTGTACATGTCTAACGTAGAGAGGAACTCACCTCAGTAACCTGTGAGGTACCACTGTACATGTCTAACGTAGAGAGGAACGATCACCTCAGTAACCTGTGTAGGTACCACTGTACATGTCTAACGTAGAGAGGAACGATCACCTCAGCAACCTGTGTAGGTATCACTGTACATGTCTAACGTAGAGAGGAACGATCACCTCAGCAACCTGTGTAGGTACCACTGTACATGTCTAACGTAGAGAGGAACGATCACCTCAGCAACCTGTGTAGGTACCACTGTACATGTCTAACGTAGAGAGGAACGATCACCTCAGCAACCTGTGGAGGTACCACTGTACATGTCTAACGTAGAGAGGAACGATCACCTCAGCAACCTGTGTAGGTACCACTGTACATGTCTAACGTAGAGAGGAACTCACCTCAGCAACCTGTGGAGGTACCACTGTACATGTCTAACGTAGAGAGGAACGATCACCTCAGCAACCTGTGTAGGTACCACTGTACATGTCTAACGTAGAGAGGAACGATCACCTCAGCAACCTGTGTAGGTATCACTGTACATGTCTAACGTAGAGAGGAACTCACCTCAGCAACCTGTGGAGGTACCACTGTACATGTCTAACGTAGAGAGGAACTCACCTCAGCAACCTGTGGAGGTACCACTGTACATGTCTAACGTAGAGAGGAACGATCACCTCAGCAACCTGTGGAGGTACCACTGTACATGTCTAACGTAGAGAGGAACGATCACCTCAGTAACCTGTGTAGGTACCACTGTACATGTCTAACGTAGAGAGGAACTCACCTCAGCAACCTGTGTAGGTACCACTGTACATGTCTAACGTAGAGAGGAACGATCACCTCAGCAACCTGTGGAGGTACCACTGTACATGTCTAACGTAGAGAGGAACGATCACCTCAGCAACCTGTGTAGGTACCACTGTACATGTCTAACGTAGAGAGGAACTCACCTCAGCAACCTGTGTAGGTACCACTGTACATGTCTAACGTAGAGAGGAACGATCACCTCAGCAACCTGTGGAGGTACCACTGTACATGTCTAACGTAGAGAGGAACGATCACCTCAGCAACCTGTGTAGGTACCACTGTACATGTCTAACGTAGAGAGGAACTCACCTCAGCAACCTGTGGAGGTACCACTGTACATGTCTAACGTAGAGAGGAACGATCACCTCAGCAACCTGTGTAGGTACCACTGTACATGTCTAACGTAGAGAGGAACTCACCTCAGTAACCTGTGTAGGTACCACTGTACATGTCTAACGTAGAGAGGAACGATCACCTCAGTAACCTGTGTAGGTACCACTGTACATGTCTAACGTAGAGAGGAACGATCACCTCAGTAACCTGTGTAGGTACCACTGTACATGTCTAACGTAGAGAGGAACGATCACCTCAGCAACCTGTGTAGGTACCACTGTACATGTCTAACGTAGAGAGGAACGATCACCTCAGCAACCTGTGTAGGTACCACTGTACATGTCTAACGTAGAGAGGAACGATCACCTCAGCAACCTGTGGAGGTACCACTGTACATGTCTAACGTAGAGAGGAACGATCACCTCAGCAACCTGTGTAGGTACCACTGTACATGTCTAACGTAGAGAGGAACTCACCTCAGCAACCTGTGGAGGTACCACTGTACATGTCTAACGTAGAGAGGAACTCACCTCAGCAACCTGTGGAGGTACCACTGTACATGTCTAACGTAGAGAGGAACTCACCTCAGCAACCTGTGGAGGTACCACTGTACATGTCTAACGTAGAGAGGAACGATCACCTCAGCAACCTGTGTAGGTACCACTGTACATGTCTAACGTAGAGAGGAACTCACCTCAGCAACCTGTGTAGGTACCACTGTACATGTCTAACGTAGAGAGGAACGATCACCTCAGCAACCTGTGTAGGTACCACTGTACATGTCTAACGTAGAGAGGAACGATCACCTCAGCAACCTGTGTAGGTACCACTGTACATGTCTAACGTAGAGAGGAACGATCACCTCAGCAACCTGTGTAGGTACCACTGTACATGTCTAACGTAGAGAGGAACTCACCTCAGCAACCTGTGTAGGTACCACTGTACATGTCTAACGTAGAGAGGAACTCACCTCAGCAACCTGTGTAGGTACCACTGTACATGTCTAACGTAGAGAGGAACGATCACCTCAGCAACCTGTGTAGGTACCACTGTACATGTCTAACGTAGAGAGGAACGATCACCTCAGCAACCTGTGTAGGTACCACTGTACATGTCTAACGTAGAGAGGAACGATCACCTCAGCAACCTGTGTAGGTACCACTGTACATGTCTAACGTAGAGAGGAACTCACCTCAGCAACCTGTGTAGGTACCACTGTACATGTCTAACGTAGAGAGGAACTCACCTCAGCAACCTGTGGAGGTACCACTGTACATGTCTAACGTAGAGAGGAACGATCACCTCAGCAACCTGTGTAGGTACCACTGTACATGTCTAACGTAGAGAGGAACGATCACCTCAGCAACCTGTGTAGGTACCACTGTACATGTCTAACGTAGAGAGGAACGATCACCTCAGCAACCTGTGTAGGTACCACTGTACATGTCTAACGTAGAGAGGAACGATCACCTCAGCAACCTGTGTAGGTACCACTGTACATGTCTAACGTAGAGAGGAACGATCACCTCAGCAACCTGTGCAGGTACCACTGTACATGTCTAACGTAGAGAGGAACTCACCTCAGCAACCTGTGGAGGTACCACTGTACATGTCTAACGTAGAGAGGAACTCACCTCAGCAACCTGTGGAGGTACCACTGTACATGTCTAACGTAGAGAGGAACTCACCTCAGCAACCTGTGGAGGTACCACTGTACATGTCTAACGTAGAGAGGAACGATCACCTCAGCAACCTGTGGAGGTACCACTGTACATGTCTAACGTAGAGAGGAACTCACCTCAGCAACCTGTGGAGGTACCACTGTACATGTCTAACGTAGAGAGGAACGATCACCTCAGCAACCTGTGTAGGTACCACTGTACATGTCTAACGTAGAGAGGAACTCACCTCAGCAACCTGTGTAGGTACCACTGTACATGTCTAACGTAGAGAGGAACTCACCTCAGCAACCTGTGTAGGTATCACTGTACATGTCTAACGTAGAGAGGAACTCACCTCAGCAACCTGTGGAGGTATCACTGTACATGTCTAACGTAGAGAGGAACGATCACCTCAGCAACCTGTGTAGGTATCACTGTACATGTCTAACGTAGAGAGGAACTCACCTCAGCAACCTGTGGAGGTACCACTGTACATGTCTAACGTAGAGAGGAACGATCACCTCAGCAACCTGTGTAGGTACCACTGTACATGTCTAACGTAGAGAGGAACGATCACCTCAGCAACCTGTGTAGGTACCACTGTACATGTCTAACGTAGAGAGGAACGATCACCTCAGCAACCTGTGGAGGTACCACTGTACATGTCTAACGTAGAGAGGAACGATCACCTCAGCAACCTGTGTAGGTACCACTGTACATGTCTAACGTAGAGAGGAACGATCACCTCAGCAACCTGTGTAGGTACCACTGTACATGTCTAACGTAGAGAGGAACGATCACCTCAGCAACCTGTGTAGGTACCACTGTACATGTCTAACGTAGAGAGGAACGATCACCTCAGCAACCTGTGTAGGTACCACTGTACATGTCTAACGTAGAGAGGAACGATCACCTCAGCAACCTGTGTAGGTACCACTGTACATGTCTAACGTAGAGAGGAACGATCACCTCAGCAACCTGTGTAGGTACCACTGTACATGTCTAACGTAGAGAGGAACTTACCTCAGCAACCTGTGTAGGTACCACTGTACATGTCTAACGTAGAGAGGAACGATCACCTCAGCAACCTGTGGAGGTACCACTGTACATGTCTAACGTAGAGAGGAACGATCACCTCAGCAACCTGTGTAGGTACCACTGTACATGTCTAACGTAGAGAGGAACTCACCTCAGCAACCTGTGTAGGTACCACTGTACATGTCTAACGTAGAGAGGAACGATCACCTCAGCAACCTGTGGAGGTACCACTGTACATGTCTAACGTAGAGAGGAACGATCACCTCAGCAACCTGTGTAGGTACCACTGTACATGTCTAACGTAGAGAGGAACTCACCTCAGCAACCTGTGTAGGTATCACTGTACATGTCTAACGTAGAGAGGAACGATCACCTCAGCAACCTGTGTAGGTACCACTGTACATGTCTAACGTAGAGAGGAACTCACCTCAGCAACCTGTGTAGGTACCACTGTACATGTCTAACGTAGAGAGGAACGATCACCTCAGCAACCTGTGGAGGTACCACTGTACATGTCTAACGTAGAGAGGAACGATCACCTCAGCAACCTGTGTAGGTACCACTGTACATGTCTAACGTAGAGAGGAACTCACCTCAGCAACCTGTGGAGGTACCACTGTACATGTCTAACGTAGAGAGGAACGATCACCTCAGCAACCTGTGTAGGTACCACTGTACATGTCTAACGTAGAGAGGAACGATCACCTCAGCAACCTGTGTAGGTACCACTGTACATGTCTAACGTAGAGAGGAACGATCACCTCAGCAACCTGTGTAGGTACCACTGTACATGTCTAACGTAGAGAGGAACTTACCTCAGCAACCTGTGTAGGTACCACTGTACATGTCTAACGTAGAGAGGAACGATCACCTCAGCAACCTGTGTAGGTATCACTGTACATGTCTAACGTAGAGAGGAACGATCACCTCAGCAACCTGTGTAGGTATCACTGTACATGTCTAACGTAGAGAGGAACTCACCTCAGCAACCTGTGTAGGTACCACTGTACATGTCTAACGTAGAGAGGAACGATCACCTCAGCAACCTGTGTAGGTATCACTGTACATGTCTAACGTAGAGAGGAACTCACCTCAGCAACCTGTGTAGGTACCACTGTACATGTCTAACGTAGAGAGGAACGATCACCTCAGCAACCTGTGGAGGTACCACTGTACATGTCTAACGTAGAGAGGAACGATCACCTCAGCAACCTGTGTAGGTACCACTGTACATGTCTAACGTAGAGAGGAACTCACCTCAGCAACCTGTGTAGGTATCACTGTACATGTCTAACGTAGAGAGGAACGATCACCTCAGCAACCTGTGGAGGTACCACTGTACATGTCTAACGTAGAGAGGAACGATCACCTCAGCAACCTGTGTAGGTATCACTGTACATGTCTAACGTAGAGAGGAACGATCACCTCAGCAACCTGTGTAGGTATCACTGTACATGTCTAACGTAGAGAGGAACTCACCTCAGCAACCTGTGTAGGTACCACTGTACATGTCTAACGTAGAGAGGAACTCACCTCAGCAACCTGTGTAGGTACCACTGTACATGTCTAACGTAGAGAGGAACTCACCTCAGCAACCTGTGTAGGTACCACTGTACATGTCTAACGTAGAGAGGAACTCACCTCAGCAACCTGTGGAGGTACCACTGTACATGTCTAACGTAGAGAGGAACGATCACCTCAGCAACCTGTGCAGGTACCACTGTACATGTCTAACGTAGAGAGGAACTCACCTCAGCAACCTGTGGAGGTACCACTGTACATGTCTAACGTAGAGAGGAACTCACCTCAGCAACCTGTGGAGGTACCACTGTACATGTCTAACGTAGAGAGGAACTCACCTCAGCAACCTGTGGAGGTACCACTGTACATGTCTAACGTAGAGAGGAACTCACCTCAGCAACCTGTGGAGGTACCACTGTACATGTCTAACGTAGAGAGGAACGATCACCTCAGCAACCTGTGTAGGTACCACTGTACATGTCTAACGTAGAGAGGAACGATCACCTCAGCAACCTGTGTAGGTACCACTGTACATGTCTAACGTAGAGAGGAACGATCACCTCAGCAACCTGTGTAGGTACCACTGTACATGTCTAACGTAGAGAGGAACGATCACCTCAGCAACCTGTGTAGGTACCACTGTACATGTCTAACGTAGAGAGGAACGATCACCTCAGCAACCTGTGGAGGTACCACTGTACATGTCTAACGTAGAGAGGAACGATCACCTCAGTAACCTGTGTAGGTACCACTGTACATGTCTAACGTAGAGAGGAACGATCACCTCAGCAACCTGTGTAGGTATCACTGTACATGTCTAACGTAGAGAGGAACTCACCTCAGCAACCTGTGTAGGTACCACTGTACATGTCTAACGTAGAGAGGAACTCACCTCAGCAACCTGTGTAGGTACCACTGTACATGTCTAACGTAGAGAGGAACGATCACCTCAGCAACCTGTGGAGGTACCACTGTACATGTCTAACGTAGAGAGGAACTCACCTCAGTAACCTGTGGAGGTACCACTGTACATGTCTAACGTAGAGAGGAACGATCACCTCAGCAACCTGTGGAGGTACCACTGTACATGTCTAACGTAGAGAGGAACGATCACCTCAGCAACCTGTGTAGGTACCACTGTACATGTCTAACGTAGAGAGGAACGATAACCTCAGCAACCTGTGTAGGTACCACTGTACATGTCTAACGTAGAGAGGAACTCACCTCAGCAACCTGTGTAGGTACCACTGTACATGTCTAACGTAGAGAGGAACTCACCTCAGCAACCTGTGGAGGTACCACTGTACATGTCTAACGTAGAGAGGAACGATCACCTCAGTAACCTGTGTAGGTACCACTGTACATGTCTAACGTAGAGAGGAACGATCACCTCAGCAACCTGTGTAGGTACCACTGTACATGTCTAACGTAGAGAGGAACTCACCTCAGCAACCTGTGTAGGTACCACTGTACATGTCTAACGTAGAGAGGAACTCACCTCAGTAACCTGTGTAGGTACCACTGTACATGTCTAACGTAGAGAGGAACGATCACCTCAGTAACCTGTGTAGGTATCACTGTACATGTCTAACGTAGAGAGGAACTTACCTCAGCAACCTGTGTAGGTATCACTGTACATGTCTAACGTAGAGAGGAACGATCACCTCAGTAACCTGTGTAGGTACCACTGTACATGTCTAACGTAGAGAGGAACTCACCTCAGCAACCTGTGTAGGTATCACTGTACATGTCTAACGTAGAGAGGAACGATCACCTCAGCAACCTGTGTAGGTACCACTGTACATGTCTAACGTAGAGAGGAACGATCACCTCAGCAACCTGTGGAGGTACCACTGTACATGTCTAACGTAGAGAGGAACGATCACCTCAGCAACCTGTGTAGGTACCACTGTACATGTCTAACGTAGAGAGGAACTTACCTCAGCAACCTGTGTAGGTACCACTGTACATGTCTAACGTAGAGAGGAACGATCACCTCAGCAACCTGTGTAGGTACCACTGTACATGTCTAACGTAGAGAGGAACTCACCTCAGCAACCTGTGTAGGTACCACTGTACATGTCTAACGTAGAGAGGAACGATCACCTCAGCAACCTGTGTAGGTACCACTGTACATGTCTAACGTAGAGAGGAACTCACCTCAGCAACCTGTGTAGGTACCACTGTACATGTCTAACGTAGAGAGGAACTCACCTCAGCAACCTGTGAGGTACCACTGTACATGTCTAACGTAGAGAGGAACGATCACCTCAGCAACCTGTGTAGGTACCACTGTACATGTCTAACGTAGAGAGGAACGATCACCTCAGCAACCTGTGTAGGTATCACTGTACATGTCTAACGTAGAGAGGAACGATCACCTCAGCAACCTGTGTAGGTACCACTGTACATGTCTAACGTAGAGAGGAACGATCACCTCAGTAACCTGTGTAGGTATCACTGTACATGTCTAACGTAGAGAGGAACGATCACCTCAGCAACCTGTGTAGGTACCACTGTACATGTCTAACGTAGAGAGGAACGATCACCTCAGCAACCTGTGTAGGTACCACTGTACATGTCTAACGTAGAGAGGAACTCACCTCAGCAACCTGTGGAGGTACCACTGTACATGTCTAACGTAGAGAGGAACGATCACCTCAGCAACCTGTGTAGGTACCACTGTACATGTCTAACGTAGAGAGGAACGATCACCTCAGCAACCTGTGTAGGTACCACTGTACATGTCTAACGTAGAGAGGAACTCACCTCAGCAACCTGTGGAGGTACCACTGTACATGTCTAACGTAGAGAGGAACTCACCTCAGCAACCTGTGGAGGTACCACTGTACATGTCTAACGTAGAGAGGAACGATCACCTCAGCAACCTGTGGAGGTACCACTGTACATGTCTAACGTAGAGAGGAACGATCACCTCAGCAACCTGTGTAGGTACCACTGTACATGTCTAACGTAGAGAGGAACGATCACCTCAGCAACCTGTGGAGGTACCACTGTACATGTCTAACGTAGAGAGGAACGATCACCTCAGCAACCTGTGTAGGTACCACTGTACATGTCTAACGTAGAGAGGAACGATCACCTCAGCAACCTGTGTAGGTACCACTGTACATGTCTAACGTAGAGAGGAACGATCACCTCAGCAACCTGTGTAGGTACCACTGTACATGTCTAACGTAGAGAGGAACGATCACCTCAGCAACCTGTGTAGGTACCACTGTACATGTCTAACGTAGAGAGGAACGATCACCTCAGCAACCTGTGGAGGTACCACTGTACATGTCTAACGTAGAGAGGAACGATCACCTCAGCAACCTGTGTAGGTACCACTGTACATGTCTAACGTAGAGAGGAACTCACCTCAGCAACCTGTGTAGGTACCACTGTACATGTCTAACGTAGAGAGGAACGATCACCTCAGCAACCTGTGTAGGTACCACTGTACATGTCTAACGTAGAGAGGAACTCACCTCAGCAACCTGTGTAGGTACCACTGTACATGTCTAACGTAGAGAGGAACTCACCTCAGCAACCTGTGTAGGTACCACTGTACATGTCTAACGTAGAGAGGAACTCACCTCAGCAACCTGTGTAGGTACCACTGTACATGTCTAACGTAGAGAGGAACGATCACCTCAGCAACCTGTGGAGGTACCACTGTACATGTCTAACGTAGAGAGGAACGATCACCTCAGCAACCTGTGTAGGTACCACTGTACATGTCTAACGTAGAGAGGAACTCACCTCAGCAACCTGTGTAGGTACCACTGTACATGTCTAACGTAGAGAGGAACGATCACCTCAGCAACCTGTGGAGGTACCACTGTACATGTCTAACGTAGAGAGGAACGATCACCTCAGCAACCTGTGGAGGTACCACTGTACATGTCTAACGTAGAGAGGAACTCACCTCAGCAACCTGTGTAGGTACCACTGTACATGTCTAACGTAGAGAGGAACGATCACCTCAGCAACCTGTGTAGGTACCACTGTACATGTCTAACGTAGAGAGGAACTCACCTCAGCAACCTGTGTAGGTACCACTGTACATGTCTAACGTAGAGAGGAACGATCACCTCAGCAACCTGTGGAGGTACCACTGTACATGTCTAACGTAGAGAGGAACGATCACCTCAGCAACCTGTGTAGGTACCACTGTACATGTCTAACGTAGAGAGGAACTCACCTCAGCAACCTGTGTAGGTACCACTGTACATGTCTAACGTAGAGAGGAACGATCACCTCAGCAACCTGTGTAGGTACCACTGTACATGTCTAACGTAGAGAGGAACGATCACCTCAGCAACCTGTGTAGGTACCACTGTACATGTCTAACGTAGAGAGGAACGATCACCTCAGCAACCTGTGTAGGTACCACTGTACATGTCTAACGTAGAGAGGAACTCACCTCAGCAACCTGTGTAGGTACCACTGTACATGTCTAACGTAGAGAGGAACGATCACCTCAGCAACCTGTGTAGGTACCACTGTACATGTCTAACGTAGAGAGGAACGATCACCTCAGCAACCTGTGTAGGTACCACTGTACATGTCTAACGTAGAGAGGAACTCACCTCAGCAACCTGTGTAGGTACCACTGTACATGTCTAACGTAGAGAGGAACGATCACCTCAGCAACCTGTGTAGGTACCACTGTACATGTCTAACGTAGAGAGGAACTCACCTCAGCAACCTGTGTAGGTACCACTGTACATGTCTAACGTAGAGAGGAACTCACCTCAGCAACCTGTGTAGGTACCACTGTACATGTCTAACGTAGAGAGGAACTCACCTCAGCAACCTGTGTAGGTACCACTGTACATGTCTAACGTAGAGAGGAACTCACCTCAGTAACCTGTGTAGGTACCACTGTACATGTCTAACGTAGAGAGGAACGATCACCTCAGCAACCTGTGGAGGTACCACTGTACATGTCTAACGTAGAGAGGAACGATCACCTCAGCAACCTGTGTAGGTACCACTGTACATGTCTAACGTAGAGAGGAACTCACCTCAGCAACCTGTGTAGGTACCACTGTACATGTCTAACGTAGAGAGGAACGATCACCTCAGCAACCTGTGGAGGTACCACTGTACATGTCTAACGTAGAGAGGAACGATCACCTCAGCAACCTGTGTAGGTATCACTGTACATGTCTAACGTAGAGAGGAACGATCACCTCAGCAACCTGTGGAGGTACCACTGTACATGTCTAACGTAGAGAGGAACTCACCTCAGCAACCTGTGTAGGTACCACTGTACATGTCTAACGTAGAGAGGAACTCACCTCAGCAACCTGTGTAGGTACCACTGTACATGTCTAACGTAGAGAGGAACTCACCTCAGTAACCTGTGTAGGTACCACTGTACATGTCTAACGTAGAGAGGAACTCACCTCAGCAACCTGTGGAGGTACCACTGTACATGTCTAACGTAGAGAGGAACGATCACCTCAGCAACCTGTGGAGGTACCACTGTACATGTCTAACGTAGAGAGGAACTCACCTCAGCAACCTGTGGAGGTACCACTGTACATGTCTAACGTAGAGAGGAACTCACCTCAGCAACCTGTGGAGGTACCACTGTACATGTCTAACGTAGAGAGGAACTCACCTCAGCAACCTGTGGAGGTACCACTGTACATGTCTAACGTAGAGAGGAACGATCACCTCAGCAACCTGTGTAGGTACCACTGTACATGTCTAACGTAGAGAGGAACGATCACCTCAGCAACCTGTGTAGGTACCACTGTACATGTCTAACGTAGAGAGGAACGATCACCTCAGTAACCTGTGTAGGTATCACTGTACATGTCTAACGTAGAGAGGAACGATCACCTCAGCAACCTGTGTAGGTACCACTGTACATGTCTAACGTAGAGAGGAACGATCACCTCAGCAACCTGTGGAGGTACCACTGTACATGTCTAACGTAGAGAGGAACGATCACCTCAGCAACCTGTGTAGGTACCACTGTACATGTCTAACGTAGAGAGGAACGATCACCTCAGCAACCTGTGTAGGTACCACTGTACATGTCTAACGTAGAGAGGAACTCACCTCAGCAACCTGTGTAGGTACCACTGTACATGTCTAACGTAGAGAGGAACTCACCTCAGCAACCTGTGTAGGTACCACTGTACATGTCTAACGTAGAGAGGAACGATCACCTCAGCAACCTGTGGAGGTACCACTGTACATGTCTAACGTAGAGAGGAACTCACCTCAGCAACCTGTGGAGGTACCACTGTACATGTCTAACGTAGAGAGGAACGATCACCTCAGCAACCTGTGTAGGTACCACTGTACATGTCTAACGTAGAGAGGAACGATCACCTCAGCAACCTGTGTAGGTATCACTGTACATGTCTAACGTAGAGAGGAACTTACCTCAGCAACCTGTGTAGGTACCACTGTACATGTCTAACGTAGAGAGGAACTCACCTCAGCAACCTGTGTAGGTATCACTGTACATGTCTAACGTAGAGAGGAACGATCACCTCAGTAACCTGTGTAGGTACCACTGTACATGTCTAACGTAGAGAGGAACGATCACCTCAGTAACCTGTGTAGGTACCACTGTACATGTCTAACGTAGAGAGGAACTCACCTCAGCAACCTGTGTAGGTACCACTGTACATGTCTAACGTAGAGAGGAACTCACCTCAGCAACCTGTGTAGGTACCACTGTACATGTCTAACGTAGAGAGGAACGATCACCTCAGCAACCTGTGTAGGTACCACTGTACATGTCTAACGTAGAGAGGAACTCACCTCAGCAACCTGTGTAGGTATCACTGTACATGTCTAACGTAGAGAGGAACGATCACCTCAGCAACCTGTGTAGGTACCACTGTACATGTCTAACGTAGAGAGGAACTCACCTCAGCAACCTGTGTAGGTACCACTGTACATGTCTAACGTAGAGAGGAACGATCACCTCAGCAACCTGTGTAGGTACCACTGTACATGTCTAACGTAGAGAGGAACGATCACCTCAGCAACCTGTGGAGGTACCACTGTACATGTCTAACGTAGAGAGGAACGATCACCTCAGCAACCTGTGTAGGTACCACTGTACATGTCTAACGTAGAGAGGAACTTACCTCAGCAACCTGTGTAGGTATCACTGTACATGTCTAACGTAGAGAGGAACGATCACCTCAGCAACCTGTGTAGGTACCACTGTACATGTCTAACGTAGAGAGGAACGATCACCTCAGCAACCTGTGTAGGTACCACTGTACATGTCTAACGTAGAGAGGAACTCACCTCAGCAACCTGTGTAGGTACCACTGTACATGTCTAACGTAGAGAGGAACGATCACCTCAGCAACCTGTGTAGGTACCACTGTACATGTCTAACGTAGAGAGGAACGATCACCTCAGCAACCTGTGTAGGTACCACTGTACATGTCTAACGTAGAGAGGAACGATCACCTCAGCAACCTGTGTAGGTACCACTGTACATGTCTAACGTAGAGAGGAACGATCACCTCAGCAACCTGTGGAGGTACCACTGTACATGTCTAACGTAGAGAGGAACGATCACCTCAGCAACCTATGTAGGTACCACTGTACATGTCTAACGTAGAGAGGAACTCACCTCAGCAACCTGTGTAGGTACCACTGTACATGTCTAACGTAGAGAGGAACTCACCTCAGCAACCTGTGTAGGTACCACTGTACATGTCTAACGTAGAGAGGAACGATCACCTCAGCAACCTGTGTAGGTACCACTGTACATGTCTAACGTAGAGAGGAACTCACCTCAGCAACCTGTGTAGGTACCACTGTACATGTCTAACGTAGAGAGGAACTCACCTCAGTAACCTGTAGAGGTACCACTGTACATGTCTAACGTAGAGAGGAACGATCACCTCAGTAACCTGTGTAGGTATCACTGTACATGTCTAACGTAGAGAGGAACGATCACCTCAGCAACCTGTGTAGGTACCACTGTACATGTCTAACGTAGAGAGGAACGATCACCTCAGTAACCTGTGTAGGTACCACTGTACATGTCTAACGTAGAGAGGAACGATCACCTCAGCAACCTGTGTAGGTACCACTGTACATGTCTAACGTAGAGAGGAACGATCACTCAGCAACCTGTGGAGGTACCACTGTACATGTCTAACGTAGAGAGGAACGATCACCTCAGCAACCTGTGTAGGTACCACTGTACATGTCTAACGTAGAGAGGAACTCACCTCAGCAACCTGTGGAGGTACCACTGTACATGTCTAACGTAGAGAGGAACGATCACCTCAGCAACCTGTGTAGGTACCACTGTACATGTCTAACGTAGAGAGGAACGATCACCTCAGCAACCTGTGTAGGTACCACTGTACATGTCTAACGTAGAGAGGAACTCACCTCAGCAACCTGTGGAGGTACCACTGTACATGTCTAACGTAGAGAGGAACTCACCTCAGCAACCTGTGGAGGTACCACTGTACATGTCTAACGTAGAGAGGAACGATCACCTCAGCAACCTGTGGAGGTACCACTGTACATGTCTAACGTAGAGAGGAACGATCACCTCAGTAACCTGTGTAGGTACCACTGTACATGTCTAACGTAGAGAGGAACTCACCTCAGCAACCTGTGTAGGTACCACTGTACATGTCTAACGTAGAGAGGAACGATCACCTCAGCAACCTGTGGAGGTACCACTGTACATGTCTAACGTAGAGAGGAACGATCACCTCAGCAACCTGTGTAGGTACCACTGTACATGTCTAACGTAGAGAGGAACTCACCTCAGCAACCTGTGTAGGTACCACTGTACATGTCTAACGTAGAGAGGAACGATCACCTCAGCAACCTGTGGAGGTACCACTGTACATGTCTAACGTAGAGAGGAACGATCACCTCAGTAACCTGTGTAGGTACCACTGTACATGTCTAACGTAGAGAGGAACTCACCTCAGCAACCTGTGGAGGTACCACTGTACATGTCTAACGTAGAGAGGAACGATCACCTCAGCAACCTGTGTAGGTACCACTGTACATGTCTAACGTAGAGAGGAACTCACCTCAGTAACCTGTGTAGGTACCACTGTACATGTCTAACGTAGAGAGGAACGATCACCTCAGTAACCTGTGTAGGTACCACTGTACATGTCTAACGTAGAGAGGAACGATCACCTCAGCAACCTGTGTAGGTACCACTGTACATGTCTAACGTAGAGAGGAACGATCACCTCAGCAACCTGTGTAGGTATCACTGTACATGTCTAACGTAGAGAGGAACGATCACCTCAGCAACCTGTGTAGGTACCACTGTACATGTCTAACGTAGAGAGGAACGATCACCTCAGCAACCTGTGGAGGTACCACTGTACATGTCTAACGTAGAGAGGAACGATCACCTCAGCAACCTGTGTAGGTACCACTGTACATGTCTAACGTAGAGAGGAACTCACCTCAGCAACCTGTGGAGGTACCACTGTACATGTCTAACGTAGAGAGGAACTCACCTCAGTAACCTGTGGAGGTACCACTGTACATGTCTAACGTAGAGAGGAACTCACCTCAGCAACCTGTGGAGGTACCACTGTACATGTCTAACGTAGAGAGGAACGATCACCTCAGCAACCTGTGTAGGTACCACTGTACATGTCTAACGTAGAGAGGAACTCACCTCAGCAACCTGTGTAGGTACCACTGTACATGTCTAACGTAGAGAGGAACGATCACCTCAGTAACCTGTGTAGGTACCACTGTACATGTCTAACGTAGAGAGGAACGATCACCTCAGTAACCTGTGTAGGTATCACTGTACATGTCTAACGTAGAGAGGAACGATCACCTCAGCAACCTGTGTAGGTACCACTGTACATGTCTAACGTAGAGAGGAACTTACCTCAGCAACCTGTGTAGGTACCACTGTACATGTCTAACGTAGAGAGGAACTTACCTCAGCAACCTGTGTAGGTATCACTGTACATGTCTAACGTAGAGAGGAACGATCACCTCAGCAACCTGTGGAGGTACCACTGTACATGTCTAACGTAGAGAGGAACGATCACCTCAGCAACCTGTGTAGGTACCACTGTACATGTCTAACGTAGAGAGGAACTCACCTCAGCAACCTGTGTAGGTACCACTGTACATGTCTAACGTAGAGAGGAACGATCACCTCAGCAACCTGTGTAGGTACCACTGTACATGTCTAACGTAGAGAGGAACGATCACCTCAGCAACCTGTGTAGGTACCACTGTACATGTCTAACGTAGAGAGGAACTCACCTCAGCAACCTGTGTAGGTACCACTGTACATGTCTAACGTAGAGAGGAACTCACCTCAGCAACCTGTGGAGGTACCACTGTACATGTCTAACGTAGAGAGGAACGATCACCTCAGCAACCTGTGTAGGTACCACTGTACATGTCTAACGTAGAGAGGAACGATCACCTCAGCAACCTGTGTAGGTACCACTGTACATGTCTAACGTAGAGAGGAACGATCACCTCAGCAACCTGTGTAGGTACCACTGTACATGTCTAACGTAGAGAGGAACGATCACCTCAGCAACCTGTGTAGGTACCACTGTACATGTCTAACGTAGAGAGGAACGATCACCTCAGCAACCTGTGGAGGTACCACTGTACATGTCTAACGTAGAGAGGAACTCACCTCAGCAACCTGTGGAGGTACCACTGTACATGTCTAACGTAGAGAGGAACTCACCTCAGCAACCTGTGGAGGTACCACTGTACATGTCTAACGTAGAGAGGAACTCACCTCAGCAACCTGTGGAGGTACCACTGTACATGTCTAACGTAGAGAGGAACTCACCTCAGCAACCTGTGTAGGTATCACTGTACATGTCTAACGTAGAGAGGAACTCACCTCAGCAACCTGTGGAGGTACCACTGTACATGTCTAACGTAGAGAGGAACGATCACCTCAGCAACCTGTGCAGGTACCACTGTACATGTCTAACGTAGAGAGGAACTCACCTCAGCAACCTGTGGAGGTACCACTGTACATGTCTAACGTATAGAGGAACGATCACCTCAGCAACCTGTGTAGGTACCACTGTACATGTCTAACGTAGAGAGGAACGATCACCTCAGCAACCTGTGTAGGTACCACTGTACATGTCTAACGTAGAGAGGAACGATCACCTCAGCAACCTGTGGAGGTACCACTGTACATGTCTAACGTAGAGAGGAACGATCACCTCAGCAACCTGTGTAGGTACCACTGTACATGTCTAACGTAGAGAGGAACGATCACCTCAGCAACCTGTGGAGGTACCACTGTACATGTCTAACGTAGAGAGGAACGATCACCTCAGCAACCTGTGTAGGTACCACTGTACATGTCTAACGTAGAGAGGAACGATCACCTCAGCAACCTGTGTAGGTACCACTGTACATGTCTAACGTAGAGAGGAACGATCACCTCAGCAACCTGTGGAGGTACCACTGTACATGTCTAACGTAGAGAGGAACGATCACCTCAGCAACCTGTGTAGGTACCACTGTACATGTCTAACGTAGAGAGGAACTCACCTCAGCAACCTGTGTAGGTACCACTGTACATGTCTAACGTAGAGAGGAACGATCACCTCAGCAACCTGTGGAGGTACCACTGTACATGTCTAACGTAGAGAGGAACGATCACCTCAGCAACCTGTGTAGGTACCACTGTACATGTCTAACGTAGAGAGGAACTCACCTCAGCAACCTGTGTAGGTACCACTGTACATGTCTAACGTAGAGAGGAACGATCACCTCAGCAACCTGTGGAGGTACCACTGTACATGTCTAACGTAGAGAGGAACGATCACCTCAGCAACCTGTGTAGGTACCACTGTACATGTCTAACGTAGAGAGGAACGATCACCTCAGCAACCTGTGTAGGTACCACTGTACATGTCTAACGTAGAGAGGAACTCACCTCAGCAACCTGTGTAGGTACCACTGTACATGTCTAACGTAGAGAGGAACGATCACCTCAGCAACCTGTGTAGGTACCACTGTACATGTCTAACGTAGAGAGGAACGATCACCTCAGCAACCTGTGGAGGTACCACTGTACATGTCTAACGTAGAGAGGAACTCACCTCAGCAACCTGTGTAGGTACCACTGTACATGTCTAACGTAGAGAGGAACGATCACCTCAGCAACCTGTGTAGGTACCACTGTACATGTCTAACGTAGAGAGGAACTCACCTCAGCAACCTGTGTAGGTACCACTGTACATGTCTAACGTAGAGAGGAACGATCACCTCAGCAACCTGTGGAGGTACCACTGTACATGTCTAACGTAGAGAGGAACGATCACCTCAGCAACCTGTGTAGGTACCACTGTACATGTCTAACGTAGAGAGGAACTCACCTCAGCAACCTGTGGAGGTACCACTGTACATGTCTAACGTAGAGAGGAACGATCACCTCAGCAACCTGTGTAGGTACCACTGTACATGTCTAACGTAGAGAGGAACGATCACCTCAGCAACCTGTGTAGGTACCACTGTACATGTCTAACGTAGAGAGGAACGATCACCTCAGCAACCTGTGTAGGTACCACTGTACATGTCTAACGTAGAGAGGAACTCACCTCAGCAACCTGTGTAGGTACCACTGTACATGTCTAACGTAGAGAGGAACGATCACCTCAGCAACCTGTGTAGGTACCACTGTACATGTCTAACGTAGAGAGGAACGATCACCTCAGCAACCTGTGTAGGTACCACTGTACATGTCTAACGTAGAGAGGAACTCACCTCAGCAACCTGTGTAGGTACCACTGTACATGTCTAACGTAGAGAGGAACGATCACCTCAGCAACCTGTGGAGGTACCACTGTACATGTCTAACGTAGAGAGGAACGATCACCTCAGCAACCTGTGTAGGTACCACTGTACATGTCTAACGTAGAGAGGAACTCACCTCAGCAACCTGTGTAGGTACCACTGTACATGTCTAACGTAGAGAGGAACGATCACCTCAGCAACCTGTGGAGGTACCACTGTACATGTCTAACGTAGAGAGGAACGATCACCTCAGCAACCTGTGTAGGTACCACTGTACATGTCTAACGTAGAGAGGAACTCACCTCAGCAACCTGTGTAGGTATCACTGTACATGTCTAACGTAGAGAGGAACGATCACCTCAGCAACCTGTGGAGGTACCACTGTACATGTCTAACGTAGAGAGGAACGATCACCTCAGCAACCTGTGTAGGTATCACTGTACATGTCTAACGTAGAGAGGAACGATCACCTCAGCAACCTGTGTAGGTACCACTGTACATGTCTAACGTAGAGAGGAACTCACCTCAGTAACCTGTGTAGGTACCACTGTACATGTCTAACGTAGAGAGGAACTCACCTCAGCAACCTGTGTAGGTACCACTGTACATGTCTAACGTAGAGAGGAACTCACCTCAGCAACCTGTGCAGGTACCACTGTACATGTCTAACGTAGAGAGGAACTCACCTCAGCAACCTGTGGAGGTACCACTGTACATGTCTAACGTATAGAGGAACTCACCTCAGCAACCTGTGTAGGTACCACTGTACATGTCTAACGTAGAGAGGAACGATCACCTCAGCAACCTGTGGAGGTACCACTGTACATGTCTAACGTAGAGAGGAACTCACCTCAGCAACCTGTGGAGGTACCACTGTACATGTCTAACGTAGAGAGGAACTCACCTCAGCAACCTGTGGAGGTACCACTGTACATGTCTAACGTAGAGAGGAACTCACCTCAGCAACCTGTGGAGGTACCACTGTACATGTCTAACGTAGAGAGGAACTCACCTCAGCAACCTGTGGAGGTACCACTGTACATGTCTAACGTAGAGAGGAACGATCACCTCAGCAACCTGTGTAGGTACCACTGTACATGTCTAACGTAGAGAGGAACGATCACCTCAGCAACCTGTGTAGGTACCACTGTACATGTCTAACGTAGAGAGGAACGATCACCTCAGCAACCTGTGTAGGTACCACTGTACATGTCTAACGTAGAGAGGAACGATCACCTCAGCAACCTGTGTAGGTACCACTGTACATGTCTAACGTAGAGAGGAACGATCACCTCAGCAACCTGTGTAGGTACCACTGTACATGTCTAACGTAGAGAGGAACTCACCTCAGCAACCTGTGTAGGTACCACTGTACATGTCTAACGTAGAGAGGAACGATCACCTCAGCAACCTGTGGAGGTACCACTGTACATGTCTAACGTAGAGAGGAACGATCACCTCAGCAACCTGTGTAGGTACCACTGTACATGTCTAACGTAGAGAGGAACGATCACCTCAGCAACCTGTGTAGGTACCACTGTACATGTCTAACGTAGAGAGGAACTCACCTCAGTAACCTGTGTAGGTACCACTGTACATGTCTAACGTAGAGAGGAACTCACCTCAGCAACCTGTGTAGGTACCACTGTACATGTCTAACGTAGAGAGGAACGATCACCTCAGTAACCTGTGGAGGTACCACTGTACATGTCTAACGTAGAGAGGAACTCACCTCAGCAACCTGTGGAGGTATCACTGTACATGTCTAACGTAGAGAGGAACGATCACCTCAGTAACCTGTGGAGGTACCACTGTACATGTCTAACGTAGAGAGGAACGATCAACTCAGCAACCTGTGTAGGTACCACTGTACATGTCTAACGTAGAGAGGAACGATCACCTCAGCAACCTGTGTAGGTACCACTGTACATGTCTAACGTAGAGAGGAACTCACCTCAGCAACCTGTGTAGGTACCACTGTACATGTCTAACGTAGAGAGGAACTCACCTCAGCAACCTGTGGAGGTACCACTGTACATGTCTAACGTAGAGAGGAACGATCACCTCAGCAACCTGTGTAGGTACCACTGTACATGTCTAACGTAGAGAGGAACGATCACCTCAGCAACCTGTGTAGGTACCACTGTACATGTCTAACGTAGAGAGGAACTCACCTCAGCAACCTGTGTAGGTACCACTGTACATGTCTAACGTAGAGAGGAACTCACCTCAGTAACCTGTGTAGGTACCACTGTACAAGTCTAACGTAGAGAGGAACGATCACCTCAGTAACCTGTGTAGGTATCACTGTACATGTCTAACGTAGAGAGGAACTCACCTCAGTAACCTGTGTAGGTACCACTGTACATGTCTAACGTAGAGAGGAACGATCACCTCAGCAACCTGTGGAGGTACCACTGTACATGTCTAACGTAGAGAGGAACTCACCTCAGCAACCTGTGTAGGTACCACTGTACATGTCTAACGTATAGAGGAACGATCACCTCAGCAACCTGTGTAGGTACCACTGTACATGTCTAACGTAGAGAGGAACGATCACCTCAGTAACCTGTGGAGGTACCACTGTACATGTCTAACGTAGAGAGGAACGATCACCTCAGTAACCTGTGTAGGTACCACTGTACATGTCTAACGTAGAGAGGAACTCACCTCAGCAACCTGTGTAGGTACCACTGTACATGTCTAACGTAGAGAGGAACGATCACCTCAGCAACCTGTGTAGGTACCACTGTACATGTCTAACGTAGAGAGGAACTCACCTCAGCAACCTGTGTAGGTACCACTGTACATGTCTAACGTAGAGAGGAACGATCACCTCAGCAACCTGTGTAGGTACCACTGTACATGTCTAACGTAGAGAGGAACTCACCTCAGCAACCTGTGTAGGTACCACTGTACATGTCTAACGTAGAGAGGAACTCACCTCAGTAACCTGTAGAGGTACCACTGTACATGTCTAACGTAGAGAGGAACTCACCTCAGTAACCTGTGTAGGTACCACTGTACATGTCTAACGTAGAGAGGAACGATCACCTCAGTAACCTGTGTAGGTACCACTGTACATGTCTAACGTAGAGAGGAACGATCACCTCAGCAACCTGTGTAGGTACCACTGTACATGTCTAACGTAGAGAGGAACGATCACCTCAGTAACCTGTGTAGGTACCACTGTACATGTCTAACGTAGAGAGGAACGATCAACTCAGCAACCTGTGGAGGTACCACTGTACATGTCTAACGTAGAGAGGAACTATCACCTCAGCAACCTGTGTAGGTACCACTGTACATGTCTAACGTAGAGAGGAACTCACCTCAGCAACCTGTGGAGGTACCACTGTACATGTCTAACGTAGAGAGGAACGATCACCTCAGCAACCTGTGTAGGTACCACTGTACATGTCTAACGTAGAGAGGAACGATCACCTCAGCAACCTGTGTAGGTACCACTGTACATGTCTAACGTAGAGAGGAACTCACCTCAGCAACCTGTGGAGGTACCACTGTACATGTCTAACGTAGAGAGGAACTCACCTCAGCAACCTGTGGAGGTACCACTGTACATGTCTAACGTAGAGAGGAACGATCACCTCAGCAACCTGTGGAGGTACCACTGTACATGTCTGACGTAGAGAGGAACGATCACCTCAGCAACCTGTGTAGGTACCACTGTACATGTCTAACGTAGAGAGGAACTCACCTCAGCAACCTGTGTAGGTACCACTGTACATGTCTAACGTAGAGAGGAACGATCACCTCAGCAACCTGTGGAGGTACCACTGTACATGTCTAACGTAGAGAGGAACGATCACCTCAGCAACCTGTGTAGGTACCACTGTACATGTCTAACGTAGAGAGGAACTCACCTCAGCAACCTGTGTAGGTACCACTGTACATGTCTAACGTAGAGAGGAACGATCACCTCAGCAACCTGTGGAGGTACCACTGTACATGTCTAACGTAGAGAGGAACGATCACCTCAGCAACCTGTGTAGGTACCACTGTACATGTCTAACGTAGAGAGGAACTCACCTCAGCAACCTGTGGAGGTACCACTGTACATGTCTAACGTAGAGAGGAACGATCACCTCAGCAACCTGTGTAGGTACCACTGTACATGTCTAACGTAGAGAGGAACTCACCTCAGTAACCTGTGTAGGTACCACTGTACATGTCTAACGTAGAGAGGAACGATCACCTCAGCAACCTGTGTAGGTACCACTGTACATGTCTAACGTAGAGAGGAACGATCACCTCAGTAACCTGTGTAGGTACCACTGTACATGTCTAACGTAGAGAGGAACGATCACCTCAGCAACCTGTGTAGGTACCACTGTACATGTCTAACGTAGAGAGGAACGATCACCTCAGCAACCTGTGTAGGTACCACTGTACATGTCTAACGTAGAGAGGAACGATCACCTCAGCAACCTGTGTAGGTACCACTGTACATGTCTAACGTAGAGAGGAACGATCACCTCAGCAACCTGTGTAGGTACCACTGTACATGTCTAACGTAGAGAGGAACTCACCTCAGCAACCTGTGGAGGTACCACTGTACATGTCTAACGTAGAGAGGAACTCACCTCAGCAACCTGTGGAGGTACCACTGTACATGTCTAACGTAGAGAGGAACTCACCTCAGCAACCTGTGGAGGTACCACTGTACATGTCTAACGTAGAGAGGAACGATCACCTCAGCAACCTGTGTAGGTACCACTGTACATGTCTAACGTAGAGAGGAACTCACCTCAGTAACCTGTGTAGGTACCACTGTACATGTCTAACGTAGAGAGGAACGATCACCTCAGCAACCTGTGTAGGTATCACTGTACATGTCTAACGTAGAGAGGAACGATCACCTCAGCAACCTGTGTAGGTACCACTGTACATGTCTAACGTAGAGAGGAACTCACCTCAGCAACCTGTGGAGGTACCACTGTACATGTCTAACGTAGAGAGGAACTCACCTCAGCAACCTGTGTAGGTACCACTGTACATGTCTAACGTAGAGAGGAATCACCTCAGCAACCTGTGTAGGTACCACTGTACATGTCTAACGTAGAGAGGAACGATCACCTCAGCAACCTGTGGAGGTACCACTGTACATGTCTAACGTAGAGAGGAACGATCACCTCAGCAACCTGTGTAGGTACCACTGTACATGTCTAACGTAGAGAGGAACTTACCTCAGCAACCTGTGTAGGTACCACTGTACATGTCTAACGTAGAGAGGAACGATCACCTCAGCAACCTGTGGAGGTACCACTGTACATGTCTAACGTAGAGAGGAACGATCACCTCAGCAACCTGTGTAGGTACCACTGTACATGTCTAACGTAGAGAGGAACTTACCTCAGCAACCTGTGGAGGTACCACTGTACATGTCTAACGTAGAGAGGAACTCACCTCAGCAACCTGTGTAGGTACCACTGTACATGTCTAACGTAGAGAGGAACGATCACCTCAGCAACCTGTGTAGGTACCACTGTACATGTCTAACGTAGAGAGGAACTCACCTCAGTAACCTGTGTAGGTACCACTGTACATGTCTAACGTAGAGAGGAACTCACCTCAGCAACCTGTGGAGGTACCACTGTACATGTCTAACGTAGAGAGGAACGATCACCTCAGCAACCTGTGTAGGTACCACTGTACATGTCTAACGTAGAGAGGAACTCACCTCAGCAACCTGTGTAGGTACCACTGTACATGTCTAACGTAGAGAGGAACGATCACCTCAGCAACCTGTGTAGGTACCACTGTACATGTCTAACGTAGAGAGGAACGATCACCTCAGCAACCTGTGCAGGTACCACTGTACATGTCTAACGTAGAGAGGAACTCACCTCAGCAACCTGTGTAGGTACCACTGTACATGTCTAACGTAGAGAGGAACGATCACCTCAGCAACCTGTGGAGGTACCACTGTACATGTCTAACGTAGAGAGGAACTCACCTCAGCAACCTGTGGAGGTACCACTGTACATGTCTAACGTAGAGAGGAACTTACCTCAGCAACCTGTGTAGGTACCACTGTACATGTCTAACGTAGAGAGGAACGATCACCTCAGCAACCTGTGTAGGTATCACTGTACATGTCTAACGTAGAGAGGAACTCACCTCAGCAACCTGTGGAGGTACCACTGTACATGTCTAACGTAGAGAGGAACGATCACCTCAGCAACCTGTGTAGGTACCACTGTACATGTCTAACGTAGAGAGGAACTTACCTCAGCAACCTGTGTAGGTACCACTGTACATGTCTAACGTAGAGAGGAACGATCACCTCAGTAACCTGTGTAGGTACCACTGTACATGTCTAACGTAGAGAGGAACGATCACCTCAGCAACCTGTGTAGGTACCACTGTACATGTCTAACGTAGAGAGGAACGATCACCTCAGCAACCTGTGTAGGTACCACTGTACATGTCTAACGTAGAGAGGAACGATCACCTCAGCAACCTGTGGAGGTACCACTGTACATGTCTAACGTAGAGAGGAACGATCACCTCAGCAACCTGTGTAGGTACCACTGTACATGTCTAACGTAGAGAGGAACTCACCTCAGCAACCTGTGGAGGTACCACTGTACATGTCTAACGTAGAGAGGAACGATCACCTCAGCAACCTGTGTAGGTACCACTGTACATGTCTAACGTAGAGAGGAACTCACCTCAGCAACCTGTGTAGGTACCACTGTACATGTCTAACGTAGAGAGGAACGATCACCTCAGCAACCTGTGTAGGTACCACTGTACATGTCTAACGTAGAGAGGAACGATCACCTCAGCAACCTGTGTAGGTACCACTGTACATGTCTAACGTAGAGAGGAACTCACCTCAGCAACCTGTGTAGGTACCACTGTACATGTCTAACGTAGAGAGGAACTCACCTCAGCAACCTGTGGAGGTACCACTGTACATGTCTAACGTAGAGAGGAACGATCACCTCAGCAACCTGTGTAGGTACCACTGTACATGTCTAACGTAGAGAGGAACGATCACCTCAGCAACCTGTGTAGGTACCACTGTACATGTCTAACGTAGAGAGGAACGATCACCTCAGCAACCTGTGTAGGTACCACTGTACATGTCTAACGTAGAGAGGAACGATCACCTCAGCAACCTGTGTAGGTACCACTGTACATGTCTAACGTAGAGAGGAACTCACCTCAGCAACCTGTGTAGGTACCACTGTACATGTCTAACGTAGAGAGGAACTCACCTCAGCAACCTGTGTAGGTACCACTGTACATGTCTAACGTAGAGAGGAACTCACCTCAGCAACCTGTGTAGGTACCACTGTACATGTCTAACGTAGAGAGGAACGATCACCTCAGCAACCTGTGGAGGTACCACTGTACATGTCTAACGTAGAGAGGAACTCACCTCAGCAACCTGTGGAGGTACCACTGTACATGTCTAACGTAGAGAGGAACTCACCTCAGCAACCTGTGTAGGTACCACTGTACATGTCTAACGTAGAGAGGAACTCACCTCAGCAACCTGTGTAGGTACCACTGTACATGTCTAACGTAGAGAGGAACTCACCTCAGCAACCTGTGGAGGTACCACTGTACATGTCTAACGTAGAGAGGAACGATCACCTCAGCAACCTGTGGAGGTACCACTGTACATGTCTAACGTAGAGAGGAACGATCACCTCAGCAACCTGTGTAGGTACCACTGTACATGTCTAACGTAGAGAGGAACGATCACCTCAGCAACCTGTGGAGGTACCACTGTACATGTCTAACGTAGAGAGGAACTCACCTCAGCAACCTGTGGAGGTACCACTGTACATGTCTAACGTAGAGAGGAACTCACCTCAGCAACCTGTGTAGGTACCACTGTACATGTCTAACGTAGAGAGGAACTCACCTCAGCAACCTGTGGAGGTACCACTGTACATGTCTAACGTAGAGAGGAACTCACCTCAGCAACCTGTGGAGGTACCACTGTACATGTCTAACGTAGAGAGGAACTCACCTCAGCAACCTGTGGAGGTACCACTGTACATGTCTAACGTAGAGAGGAACGATCACCTCAGCAACCTGTGGAGGTACCACTGTACATGTCTAACGTAGAGAGGAACTCACCTCAGCAACCTGTGGAGGTACCACTGTACATGTCTAACGTAGAGAGGAACGATCACCTCAGCAACCTGTGGAGGTACCACTGTACATGTCTAACGTAGAGAGGAACGATCACCTCAGCAACCTGTGGAGGTACCACTGTACATGTCTAACGTAGAGAGGAACTCACCTCAGCAACCTGTGTAGGTACCACTGTACATGTCTAACGTAGAGAGGAACGATCACCTCAGCAACCTGTGTAGGTACCACTGTACATGTCTAACGTAGAGAGGAACTCACCTCAGCAACCTGTGTAGGTACCACTGTACATGTCTAACGTAGAGAGGAACGATCACCTCAGCAACCTGTGTAGGTACCACTGTACATGTCTAACGTAGAGAGGAACGATCACCTCAGCAACCTGTGTAGGTACCACTGTACATGTCTAACGTAGAGAGGAACGATCACCTCAGCAACCTGTGTAGGTATCACTGTACATGTCTAACGTAGAGAGGAACGATCACCTCAGTAACCTGTGTAGGTACCACTGTACATGTCTAACGTAGAGAGGAACGATCACCTCAGCAACCTGTGTAGGTACCACTGTACATGTCTAACGTAGAGAGGAACGATCACCTCAGCAACCTGTGGAGGTACCACTGTACATGTCTAACGTAGAGAGGAACGATCACCTCAGCAACCTGTGTAGGTACCACTGTACATGTCTAACGTAGAGAGGAACGATCACCTCAGCAACCTGTGTAGGTACCACTGTACATGTCTAACGTAGAGAGGAACTCACCTCAGTAACCTGTGTAGGTACCACTGTACATGTCTAACGTAGAGAGGAACTCACCTCAGCAACCTGTGTAGGTACCACTGTACATGTCTAACGTAGAGAGGAACGATCACCTCAGCAACCTGTGGAGGTACCACTGTACATGTCTAACGTAGAGAGGAACGATCACCTCAGCAACCTGTGTAGGTACCACTGTACATGTCTAACGTAGAGAGGAACGATCACCTCAGCAACCTGTGTAGGTACCACTGTACATGTCTAACGTAGAGAGGAACGATCACCTCAGCAACCTGTGTAGGTACCACTGTACATGTCTAACGTAGAGAGGAACTTACCTCAGCAACCTGTGTAGGTATCACTGTACATGTCTAACGTAGAGAGGAACGATCACCTCAGCAACCTGTGTAGGTACCACTGTACATGTCTAACGTAGAGAGGAACTCACCTCAGCAACCTGTGTAGGTACCACTGTACATGTCTAACGTAGAGAGGAACGATCACCTCAGCAACCTGTGGAGGTACCACTGTACATGTCTAACGTAGAGAGGAACGATCACCTCAGCAACCTGTGTAGGTATCACTGTACATGTCTAACGTAGAGAGGAACTCACCTCAGCAACCTGTGTAGGTACCACTGTACATGTCTAACGTAGAGAGGAACGATCACCTCAGCAACCTGTGGAGGTACCACTGTACATGTCTAACGTAGAGAGGAACTCACCTCAGCAACCTGTGTAGGTACCACTGTACATGTCTAACGTAGAGAGGAACGATCACCTCAGCAACCTGTGTAGGTACCACTGTACATGTCTAACGTAGAGAGGAACTCACCTCAGCAACCTGTGTAGGTATCACTGTACATGTCTAACGTAGAGAGGAACTTACCTCAGCAACCTGTGTAGGTATCACTGTACATGTCTAACGTAGAGAGGAACGATCACCTCAGTAACCTGTGTAGGTACCACTGTACATGTCTAACGTAGAGAGGAACTTACCTCAGCAACCTGTGGAGGTACCACTGTACATGTCTAACGTAGAGAGGAACGATCACCTCAGCAACCTGTGTAGGTATCACTGTACATGTCTAACGTAGAGAGGAACGATCACCTCAGCAACCTGTGTAGGTACCACTGTACATGTCTAACGTAGAGAGGAACGATCACCTCAGCAACCTGTGTAGGTACCACTGTACATGTCTAACGTAGAGAGGAACTTACCTCAGCAACCTGTGTAGGTACCACTGTACATGTCTAACGTAGAGAGGAACGATCACCTCAGCAACCTGTGTAGGTATCACTGTACATGTCTAACGTAGAGAGGAACTTACCTCAGCAACCTGTGTAGGTACCACTGTACATGTCTAACGTAGAGAGGAACTTACCTCAGTAACCTGTGTAGGTATCACTGTACATGTCTAACGTAGAGAGGAACTCACCTCAGCAACCTGTGTAGGTATCACTGTACATGTCTAACGTAGAGAGGAACTTACCTCAGCAACCTGTGTAGGTATCACTGTACATGTCTAACGTAGAGAGGAACGATCACCTCAGCAACCTGTGGAGGTACCACTGTACATGTCTAACGTAGAGAGGGAACTCACCTCAGCAACCTGTGTAGGTATCACTGTACATGTCTAACGTAGAGAGGGAACTCACCTCAGCAACCTGTGTAGGTATCACTGTACATGTCTAACGTAGAGAGGAACTCACCTCAGCAACCTGTGTAGGTACCACTGTACATGTCTAACGTAGAGAGGGAACTCACCTCAGCAACCTGTGTAGGTATCACTGTACATGTCTAACGTAGAGAGGGAACTCACCTCAGCAACCTGTGTAGGTACCACTGTACATGTCTAACGTAGAGAGGGAACTCACCTCAGCAACCTGTGTAGGTATCACTGTACATGTCTAACGTAGAGAGGGAACTCACCTCAGCAACCTGTGTAGGTACCACTGTACATGTCTAACGTAGAGAGGAACTCACCTCAGCAACCTGTGTAGGTACCACTGTACATGTCTAACGTAGAGAGGAACGATCACCTCAGCAACCTGTGTAGGTACCACTGTACATGTCTAACGTAGAGAGGAACTCACCTCAGCAACCTGTGTAGGTACCACTGTACATGTCTAACGTATAGAGGAACTCACCTCAGCAACCTGTGGAGGTATCACTGTACATGTCTAACGTAGAGAGGAACGATCACCTCAGCAACCTGTGTAGGTACCACTGTACATGTCTAACGTAGAGAGGAACGATCACCTCAGCAACCTGTGTAGGTACCACTGTACATGTCTAACGTAGAGAGGAACGATCACCTCAGCAACCTGTGTAGGTACCACTGTACATGTCTAACGTAGAGAGGAACGATCACCTCAGCAACCTGTGTAGGTATCACTGTACATGTCTAACGTATAGAGGAACTCACCTCAGCAACCTGTGTAGGTACCACTGTACATGTCTAACGTAGAGAGGAACGATCACCTCAGTAACCTGTGGAGGTACCACTGTACATGTCTAACGTAGAGAGGAACTCACCTCAGCAACCTGTGGAGGTATCACTGTACATGTCTAACGTAGAGAGGAACTCACCTCAGCAACCTGTGGAGGTACCACTGTACATGTCTGACGTAGAGAGGAACTCACCTCAGCAACCTGTGTAGGTACCACTGTACATGTCTAACGTAGAGAGGAACTCACCTCAGTAACCTGTGTAGGTACCACTGTACATGTCTAACGTAGAGAGGAACTCACCTCAGTAACCTGTGGAGGTACCACTGTACATGTCTAACGTAGAGAGGAACTCACCTCAGCAACCTGTGGAGGTTTGGAAGCATCACCACCATTCATATCTGACATCTCGTACATGTTGCTGCGACCTGCACAACAGAAAAAATCATGCTAGTTCTGTGGCTTTCCATGGTGCAAATTGGTATCAGTGACAAATACAAGATAACAATGTAATGAACACAGTGGAACAACCTATAAGTTTCATATATGACAAGTAAAAAGCTGTGTGTGTCAGTTATAGGAATAGGTTTCTTATAAGTCTCTCATATGAAAAAGACCCCAATTCATATATGAATCATACAGTATATGAGAACCTGCACTTTCCGAAACCTATAGTTTTCTTAGGCCAAAAAAAAAAATAGGTCTGTTTACGGTAACCCGACCGACCCTATTTTTTTCCCGCGACCCTAGACCTTTTTTTGGCATTTGGGGAAAAAAAAAAAAAAAAAAAATCTTGGGTTTTTTTTTGCAAAATAATGTAAAAATATGGTTTTTTGGAGAAAAAAAATAATAATAAAAAAACCCGACCTACCGACCCTATTTTTAGGCCTATGTTACCGTAAACAGACCTATTTTGGGGGGGGGGGGGGCCTTATATATATGTTTCTTATATGAATCTTATATGAGTCTTATATGAATCAGAATTTAGGACTTAGAAAATGTTTGGATCATGCTGAATAACTGGTAATACATGTACTGGCTTTCATATATGTTTCATATATGAACAGGAAGTTGATGGTTTGCCTTGAGCATTATCTCCCCCTGATAGAATGGCCATGTTGGATGGAATTTAAACTTCTTTGTGACAGCAGCAGCTCTGTAAATGTTAAGCAGAAAATCAGTGAAAGAGCAGGACTTAAATGCAGAATTCTTACAGAAATGATTTGACTTGATGTATGCACATGTGAAGAGAATGTTTATATCATGCTGATGTTTTTGGGTCAACAGCTTGACAGGTTTGTGTTTTTATTGAAAATCCAATTTCTCTCCATTACTGTATTGTTTTTGCTCTAGTTCTGGTTCTGCCTGCATGGTGATCAGTGATCTAGAGATCTGTTGTTTCTTTTCCTCAAACTGAACAAAGATATATCCAGATAAGGTATTTTTCCGTTGGATTCATTATAATTCAAAGTCAAGACAGTTTAGTTGGGTTAAGCAGGTCATTTTTGCTGTTATTTCCCTTGTAAACACAAATGTAGGTCAAGGTCGTGTGTCTATTATAAGACCTGTAAGTGTCATGCATATAAGAGGCATATAAGGAAAATGTAGGTTTCATATAAGATTCCTATAAGTTTCATATATGAACATTTCATATAAGAGACCTATCTTTCTTTCTTTATTTGGTGTTTAACGTCGTTTTCAACCGTTCAAGGTTATATCGCGACGGGAAGAGACCTATAGGTTTCATATAAGAGAATATAAGGTTCATATAAGAGACCTATATGAGTTCAGGTTATAGGTTTCATATATGATTCATATAAGTTTCTTGTAAGAATTTACCTCATTTGCATTTAAAATACCTATAAGCCAGCATATATGATTCTGTCAGTGTAAGAATCTTATATGAAATGGGGTCCAATTTCTTATAAGTTCATTTCGTACGGGATTAAAAAGGTCTTGTACTTTTTGCGGGGTCACTCGATCCTCTGAGTACTATTATAGTTGTTTGTGTAAGGCTCGATCTATTAAATCACCCTCACCCCCTTGCACACATGTGTAACCGAGTGCCGAAACACTACGATCACCTCGGGAGGCGAAGTGCAATCAAACAGGATTGAAAATGTTAGGGCTAATTTCTTAGCCCTATAAAAACTGTTATGCAAACCCGAAGGTTTCCATGAACATACAGAGAGACAAAAGCCGCCAGACCCCATCACAAACAGAACTCTACAATCCACAGGTGTTGCCTACTTCTAAGGCGAACAACTCTGCAGAGTCTGCTGTGAAGGGCGACGGTTGTCTCCCTGTCACACATGCTTGCACGCATGCACACACACACACGCACGCATGCATACACACATACACAAACATGCACACACACACATGCGCACACATGCATGTGCACACACACACACACACACAGTAAAAGAAGAACAAAATGAAAAGAAATGAAACCATTAATAAACCCAGGAAAATAACAACAACATTCATTCAAACTAAACACAGCATCAATAGTGGGGGAAACAAAACCAAAATATACAGAGAAAGAAAAGTTATGTTCCTCCTTTGCTGTTTCTGTTTCACAGGAAACCTTAAACAAAGTTTTGACAAAAAAACAAAAACAAAATCTGTGCCGTGTGGCCCTTCTGCTTGGCAACTTGTTAAAAAAGCGACACTCATTAACATTACCAAATGAATATGATTATGAGTACAGAAAATCTTACTTAATCAAGTTCCATTGCATGAAAGAAAATGTACAATATTTGGTATATGATATATTCTGAATATATAAACCATGAGGCTCTATCAAAATCTGGTGTAAGATATATTCTGAATATATAAACCATGAGGCTCTATCAAAATCTGGTATAAGATATATTCTGAATATATAAACCATGTCGAGGCTCTATCAAAATCTGGTATAAGATATATTCTGAATATATAAACATGAGGCTCTATCAAAATCTGTGGAAAAAAGCAACTTGTTTGTTGCTATAATTAACCTTGTTTCTCTTATTAGTTAAACAACAAACAGAAGGAATATATGAATGGAGCAAGAAAAAGAAACAAAAACAAAACAGGAATGTAAGGATGGGGTATCAAATTATTAAATAACAGATCTGAAAGGATTGGGGGGGGGGGGGGGGGGGTGGCGATTGGGGAGAGCAAAATAAACTACACATTGTACATGTAGCTTACTTAAATGTACAGAAAAACAAGCTGTAAAGACATCACTACAATCAGTCCAACTACAATATACATGTATTATACAGGGTTTCATTTACTAGACTGAATAGTGTCCAAGAAATATCCAACGTTAAAGTTTTCCGGACGGCCGGACGGACGGACGGACGGACGGACGGACGACTCGGGTGAGTACATAGACTCACTTTTGCTTCGCATGTGAGTCAAAAAGCATGAAGCAAAAAGCCTGAAGCGACAATTGTGCAACACCTCAAAGAAAGCAACTTCCTGAAACCCAATCTAGTTTGTCTTCAGCAACAATTCATTCAAAACAGTTTTTAAAAAAACACCAACTAGTGCATCCCGCCACAGTGGTTTTGACAAAGTCGGCCAACAGTTGACTATAAGCCTGGAATACCCAATACAGATGATAGACACTGTACACATGGGCCGCATGCCGTATTCGACATCCATTGACATTCACCTTGACCTTGACCGTTCATTGCGTCAGTCGTTGGCATCACTGCCGGAGTGCTCGCTTCCACACTCACTGAAAGTTTATTTCAGCATCGCTATGGTTACCGACAAGCTGTTACAATAATGATGAGGATGATAGGATGAAGTCCTCACCAGCATGCGGACAGCTACTTGTTACAGTTAGTCAACTTTTGACTCAATGTTTTAACATAGAGGGGGAATCGATACGAGGGTCGTGGTATGTGTGTGTGTGTGTGTGTGTGTGTGTGTGTGTGTGTGTGTACAGCGATTCAGAGTAGTAAACTACTGGACCGATCTTCATTAAACTTTACATGAGAGCTCCTGGGAATGATATTCCCAGACTTTTTTCCATTTTTTATATAAATGTCTTTGATGACGTCATATCCGGCTTTTAGTAAAAGTTGAGGCGGCACTGTCACGCCCTCATTTTTCAATGAAATTGATTGAAATTTTGGCAAAGCAATCTTCGACGAAGGCCGGACTTTGGTATTGCATTTCAGCTTGGAGGCTTAGAAATTAATTAATGAGTTCGGTCATTAAAAATCAAAAAATTGTAATTAAAAATTGGTTTTTTTAAAACGATCTAAAAACAAGTTCATCTTATTTTTCGTCATTTTCTGATTCCAAAAACATATAAATATGTTATATTTGGGATACAAACAAAATTAAAAATATGAAAATTATGATTAAAATCATATTTCCGAAATCGAGTTAAAAACATTGGGCGGTTCTGGTGAGGTTATGCCCCTTCTTTCTTTCGGCTGGTAACAGGCGGAACCTCGCGGCAAGATCACACGAGAAAGGAAAAAACGTGCATTGGTCCCAAATAGCATGTCGCTTTGGTAACAGTTGATGTGTAAGTTGTGCATTTTATACGGTAAACAGACAATGGCAACAGGTGGAACCTCGCGGCAAGATCACAGGAGTTTCGCGTTAACACCCCAGAAGCGCTCATTCCATCTTATTCCTGATTCCAAAAACATATAGATATGATATGTTTGGATTAAAAACACGCTCAGAAAGTTAAAAAGAATAGAGATACAAAAAAGCGTGCTATCCTGCTCAGCGCAACCACTACCGCGCTATTCTGGATTGTCAATGTCACTGCCTTTGCCACGAGCGGTGGACAGACGATGCTACGAGTCAGTTTCATTCTGTGAGTTCCACTGAAATTGACTAAATGTTGTATTTTTGCCTTACGCGACTTGTTCTTTTTTTTTTACATAACCTTTAAAAATACTGCCACCCCTAACACACACATTGAGCTTAAGGCAACACTTTAAACCCATGCATATACATCTATACAACCCAAAACAATATAATTCCCCCTTCCCCAGAAGAGAAACAGACAAACAAAGAGAATTAAATGAACATGCAATTAACAAAATCTATTAAATGCAAAGTTTGTTTAAAAAGTGGACACTGTTTCAAACTAAATGTTTAGTAAGTAGTCCGCATGTCACATACTTGGCCCTGTTTGAGCAATTAATTATTGTATGTGTAGTAGACATCTCAATAAATGTCTGACAGCCAGTACAGCTGTTAGCAGCTCTAGCACACACACTAGAATTGCCGCAGAAGCATGCATTCGCCAGTTACAGTAATAAATGAATGTATGTACCAGTATCAACAATCAAGAACAGTTAAGTTCATACAGTGGAACCTCTCTTAATTTAAGATCCCTCGCCTCTGCTGGAGAGCAGAACGCTTTTCCAACGATAAATCCGTCACCATTACAGTATACACATTTTAGATGACTAAAGCGTGCTAGTCAAAATTCTGTGACGTTCACATCTAGATGCTCAAAAACACGCAGGTGTTCAGCTAAGAGGCGCATACATTCCTAGCAAGTCTTACACCTTCTGCCCTATCTACATACATTCCTAGCAAGTCTCACACCTTCTGCCCTATCTACATACATTCCTAGCAAGTCTCACACCTTCTGCCCTATCTACATACATTCCTAGCAAGTCTCACACCTTCTGCCCTATCTACATACATTCCTAGCAAGTCTTACACCTTCTGCCCTATCTACATACATTCCTAGCCAGTCTCACACCTTCTGCCCTATCTACATACATTCTTAGCCAGTCTTACACCTTCTGCCCTATCTACATACATTCCTAGCAAGTCTCACACCTTCTGCCCTATCTACATACATTCCTAGCAAGTCTCACACCTTCTGTCCTATCTACATACATTCCTAGCAAGTCTTACACCTTCTGCCCTATCTACATACATTCCTAGCAAGTCTCACACCTTCTGCCCTATCTACATACATTCCTAGCAAGTCTTACACCTTCTGCCCTATCTGCATACATTCCTAGCAAGTCTCACACCTTCTGTCCTATCTACATACATTCCTAGCAAGTCTCACACCTTCTGTCCTATCTGCATACCGTACTTTCCGGGTGACAAGGCGCTTCGTTATCTAAGACGCACCCCCTTCTTTTTAAAAAAATTTGTAATCCAGTCACCCATTGGACGCAGGGGGCCGATAGGGCGCACCAAAATTGAAAAAGTATACCGGTAGTCGAAGAATGAAAATAAGCCGGCGAGATCAAAGCCAGGTCCATTGTTTATAGACACGACCTTCTTCCCAGGGGTCAATGACCCAGTTTTTGCCATGAGAGGTGGTTCCCCTGTCATATCTGAGAGAGGAAATACTTCCTGCACCGGGTCAGTGACCGAGTTTAACAGAGTGGAAATAATTATGTGTGCTCTGTGTGTGCGGCCAGATCAAAGGCAGGCATTGTGATAGCTGGGTGGCTTGAGAGCTCGAGGAAACTTGGCCAGGGCAGTACCTAGTAGCTGAAACATGCATTATCACAAGTTGTTTGACTGGTACTCAGGCGGTCTCTTTGATTTTTTTCGTATTTCATACACGGATTAGACGCTTCGTTATACAAGACGCAGGGGTCGAACTCAAGGAAAAAAGTCGCGCCTTATGACCCGGAAAGTACGGTACATTCCTAGCAAGTCTTACACCTTCTGTCCTATCTACATACATTCCTAGCAAGTCTCACACCTTCTGCCCTATCTACATACATTCCTAGCAAGTCTCACACCTTCTGCCCTATCTGCATACATTCCTAGCAAGTCTCACACCTTTTGCCCCAGCTATCTCAAGCTGTTCTAGACGAATAACTGTCAGTTAATAAACCCGTAAAGGTGTTGTTCTAGAAATCAGAATAAACTTGTTCTTCCTGACGACAAAGCCTTTCATAGCTTCATCAACAGACAGTGGGAGGTTGAGAGCAACTTGCAATGGTACATGGTGTGGGATGGATCAACAGAAAGTGTTGTGACGGTGTGTGACACTGACCTGAGTTACGTCCCATGCACTGTGCTATGTGGAATGTGTGCATGGAAAGCGTTGTGACACTGACCTGAGTTACGTCACATGCATTGTGCTATGTGGAATGTGTGCATGGAAAGCGTTGTGACGGAGTGTGACACTGACCTCAGTTACGTCCCATGCACTGTGCGATGTGGAATGTGTGTATGGAAAGCGTTGTGACGGTGTGTGACACTGACCTGAGTTACGTCCCATTCACAGTGCTATGTGGAATGTGTGCATGGAAAGCGTTGTGACGGTGTGTGACACTGACCTGAGTTACGTCCCATGCACTGTGCTATGTGGAATGTGTGTATGGAAAGCGTTGTGACGGTGTGTGACACTGACCTCAGTTACGTCCCATGCACTGTGCTATGTGGAATGTGTGCATGGAAAGCGTTGTGACACTGACCTGAGTTACGTCCCATTCACAGTACTATGTGGAATGTGTGTATAGAAAGCGTTGTGACATTGACCTGAGTTACGTCCTATGCACTGTGCTATGTGGAATGTATGTATGGAAAGCGTTGTGACGGTGTGTGACACTGACCTCAGTTACGTCCCATGCACTGTGCTATGTGGAATGTGTGTATGGAAAGCGTTGTGACGGTGTGTGACACTGACCTCAGCTACGTCTCATGCACTGTGCTATGTGGAATGTGTGTATGGAAAGCGTTGTGACATTGACCTGAGTTACGTCCCACGCACTGTGCTATGTGGAATGTATGTATAGAAAGCGTTGTGACACTGACCTCAGTTACGTCCCATGCACTGTGCTATGTGGAATGTGTGTATGGAAAGCGTTGTGACGGTGTGTGACACTGACCTGAGTTACGTCCCATGCACTGTGCTATGTGGAATGTATGTATGGAAAGCGTTGTGACGGTGTTTGACACTGACCTCAGTTACGTCCCATGCACTGTGCTATGTGGAATGTGTGTATGGAAAGCGTTGTGACGGTGTGTGACACTGACCTGAGTTACGTCCCATGCACTGTGCTATGTGGAATGTATGTATGGAAAGCGTTGTGACGGTGTGTGACACGGACCTCAGTTACGTCCCATGCACTGTGCTATGTGGAATGTGTGTATGGAAAGCGTTGTGACGGTGTGTGACACTGACCTGAGTTACGTCCCATGCACTGCGCGATCTCCAGCAGGATGGAGACAAGGAACTGCCAGCCCACGAAGGCGGCCAGAATGTAGGTAGCGTAGTCTGGGGCGCCGGCTTTGTCCAATGTCAGCCCAAAGAATATGGAGATCACTGTGACAGAGAAATTAGAGAGTGGGTGAGTGTCAGCAAAGATGGGTGAGTGTCAGCAAAGATGGGTAACCTACATTTCCTCTAGCTCTGTTAAAGACAAACGCCACAGATTAAAGAAACCAAGATGTCGATCTCTTCTTGACTCAACCGTCTTTCAATTAAAATCTCTGACGTCAAAAGCGAAACAAAGTTTGAGAAGACGCTACAATGCCAATAATGGGAATAATGACATCACATGAACCTTGTGTCACTAATTCTCCTGAATGTCTCCCAGAAACCCACAAATAATTTTAAGAAAAAAGTTTGTCCCAGTGCTGTCATATCAGTTGGAGAAAATGACTGATGAGGTCACTGCTACGCTGTTCATGTATCGGTATCATAACATTAAAATCCTGAGAGTGGGTGATCAGATTAAACCAGGCACCTTCATCTTCTCTCTGTTATATCATCGTCAGATCTCAACATTACATTTAAAAATGTCTGTATATAAAAAAACAAATAAATAATATAGGTCAATTTATAGAACATTTGAATAATAGTCCAAACAAAACGGTCAGATTATTTTTTTTCGTGGTTCACTTTGATATTTTATTCTAGAATGTAAGCAGTCTATCCGTTCAGGATTTTTTTTTAAATTATTGCGTTTCGCACAGTCTTCAAATGAGCCAATGACAGTCAACTTTTCAGACGCTCTGTATTCTTAAAATAGACCCCCCAGCTGAAGCAGAATTTCCGCCAAACTCTCCCATCCCATGTCTAAAACTCACCGCCCAGAATGTAGGCAGCCGTTCCTACTGCCCAGTGCACCCAGTTGAAGATGGGTCGGTTCTTGGTGCCGGGGTGGGGTCTGAACACCGCCAGCACCGGCTGAAACACAAACACAACGTCACTTGATTTGATTTGATTTGATTTGACTGATCAATTAACACAGCAATGACGTCTGCAGGACTTGCAACAGACTGTACTGACAGATGGTTGAAAAAGCAACTTAAAAGAAACCATCGTCTTTGAGTGTGCTTGTGAGGGTTCTTTTTCCAGAAGCATGTACTGCGCTGCATGTGTGTGAGTGTCATTGTGTGTGTGTGTGTGTGTGTGTGTGTGTGTGTGTGTGTGTGTGTGTGTGTGTGTGTGTGTGTGTGTGTGTGTGTGTGTGTGTGTGTATGTGTGTGTGCATGAGTTCATGTGTGTGTCTGTAAGTACATGCATGTGTGCTTATGTACGTATGTGTGTGTCTGGGTGGGTGAGTGTGTGTGTGTGCGTGTGTGTGTGCGTGCCTGTGTGTGTGTTTGAGTGTGTGCATGCATGTGTGTGTGTCTGTCAGAATTTGTCTATTGAACAATCTACTTTGTGTTGCCCTAACAGCAATGTAAGCTTGTTGATTTTAGACCATGGTTACAGGTAGACATATCAGTTACCTCCCTTGGGCTGTCACACTGTGTTTGTCAAACTAGTCCAAGTTTTAATTGATACCACATTTCATGTGTTTCTAAGCCACACAAAGAATGACAGGACTGTGTTACGGTGCTGGTGTATGTTGTGCTGCGTGCTGTTTGTCCTTTACACTTTAATCCCAGGCAGTGCCACCTACAATGGTCTGTTACTGTTAGAACACTTTGATCCCAGGCAGTGCCACCTACAATGGTCTGTTACTGTCATAACACTTTACATTCTATTCTTAACCACTTGCATCTATGCCGGATCAAAAGCATTTGTGTGTCTCGATAATGTGTGTTCGTGTGTATACTAGCTGGCGATGATGTACAGTAGAACATGAGAGCTGTGGTACTCACATTGATGACTGTCAGAATTGTAACGATGATTCCAATGATAGGATGAGCTTCCTTGTAGCCTTCGCCTTCAATCTGAAACACATCAAACATGTCATTCAAAACTAAATTTACATGTATGACAGATACAGGCATATTACAAAATGCAACAAAACACACACACAAACACACACACATACATATAAATAAGGCACACATGCACACAAGCAAATTAAAACACATATATGTACACACACACACACACACAAACTGTGTACTGTATTTTTTCCTCAAATGTAACCTGTTGTTTAAACTTCAGCAAACTATTGCAATCAAGCCTGCATGCATTTCGTAAATTTCTAATTCATTTACTGTTTTTGTTTGTTTGTTTCATTTTTTAGCAGTCCGTTTGAAAGGCACAGTAAGCCTCTCGTAAATCATCACAGAAACTGTAAGGCTTTTACACACAGTACAAACACCCTTCCATTTGAACGCTCACCAAACGGGAACATCCTAGATCCTAGGTGCCCTACGTAAAGAGCGAGCAATTTTTAAAGAATTAATTTTGTGGATTGTGTCAGAGACAATCGGACCGTGCTGCGTTTTGGCGCTAGACATAACTTTTAAAATCTAAATAATAAATTGACAGCTTGTTACACAAACATTCTTAAATCATAAAAGAATTCTTTTTCATCAAGACAAGATCAGTACAATTCGAAGTTTTGAAAGTTTGAAAAAAGAAAAGCCCGGAAGCAGGGTCACGCAAGGTTGTGGTTCTCGTAGCAGACGACGGTTTATGCCTATCGCCAGTTCCTCTTAACAGTCAAAAGCCATCGCGAGAGTGCTTGTGAACCACAGCCGTTTGTTTCGTGCACAGTCAGAGGTACATAATAACGTGCTATTGCAGATAAGCTCACATCGAGTCGCATTCAAATGACTAACTGACGACTACATTGTGAAAAAGGGAAACTGGAGCACTCGGGTTCACGATGGCTCAGGGGTAAGATAAACCACGCAAAAATAAATTCTTTGAAAATTGCACCTGGGATGTTCTCAAGCGGTGAGTGTTTACATGAAATGGTGTTTGTACTGTGTGTAAAAGTCTGACAGTATCTGTGATGGTTTACGGGAGGCTGACTGTGCCTTTCATATTTTCAAATGAATGCAATCACTTCCATTCTGCAAGGCTCAAGAGACTGAATAACTTGTACTTTAGTTTTTCTTTTTGAAAGAAACCATTCAGCTTTTGTTGGGGAAAACCCACCTCACTGTAACCGCCCACTTCCACGAAAATGATGATGAAAGCGACGACCGTGGCCAGGAAAGCAATTATCATGCACGCTCTGTGGATCTGAAACCATACAAAGCATCATACACAATCAGCATTTATAATAATGGTCATATTGTGTGTGTGTGGTGTTGTTTTCTTCAAAAGAAAAATGATGAGAAAACTCACTTGTTTATTTCAATGCTTGTAAATATTCTCTCAGGTGCCAGGAGATTGGTTCTGCGTAACTCTCACTTACTCTACTGCATATATCGTATGCATTGAGAGTGCTTACTTCCCTTTCTATCTCACATTTCCAAACAAAGCTTACATCTGAAGATGGATGTTGGACTTCCCAACACTCCCCCCCCCCCCCCCCCCCCCCTCTCTGTAGCTATGTTCCTCTTTCAAATCCAAAACTTAGGTTCCTAGAAAATGTGCACATGCATCATAATCTTTTTCGTTGCGAAATAAAATTCCATCATCATCATGGAACACAGAGGAAATTAACCCCCACCCCTCTACCTCCACCCGCCGCCCCCCCCCCCCACCTCAAACAGGGTGGGGGTGCGGAGGGAGGGGTCTTAATTAATTGAAAATTGAAAAGGTCTTAGAATTGATTTACTCTTACATGAAATTTACTTTTTGTGGGGTCACTGGATTGTCTGTCAGTGCTACGTTAGTTGTTTGTGTTAGACTCTACTATATAACCCCTCATCCCTTTGCACACACACACACACACACACACACACACACACACACACACACACACACACACACACACACACACACACACTCACTCACAATCACACACACACACACACACAATCACACACACACACACACAATCACACACACACACACACAATCACACACACACACACACACACACACACACACACACACAATCACACACACACACACACACACACACACACACACACACACACACACACACACACACACACACACACACACACTCACGAACTTGGACCCCTGGACTATAAAACCTTACCTGGAACCAGACTTTCTCTCCAAACCATGAGCTGCCTTCCCACATGGTCTTGAAATGCCGAGCGAAGATGATGCCCAGACTGGCCGCAAAGATCCAGGCAACCATCATCAGGCTCCCTGTCAGCATGGCAACATCACTCTTATAAGGACACTTAGGCAGAAGGGAGGAAGGAAGGAAGGAACAAAGGAAGAACAAGTCGCGTAAGGCGAAAATACAATATTTAGTCAAGTAGCTGTCGAACTCACAGAATGAAACGGAACGCAATGCAATTTTTCAGCAAGACCATATACTCGTAGCATCGTCAGTCCACCGCTCATGGCAAAGGCAGTGAAATTAACAAGAAGAGCGGTGTAGTACTTGCGCTAAGAAGGATAGCGCGCTTTTCTGTACCTCTCTTCGTTTTAACTTTCTGGGCGTGTTTTTAATCCAAATATAACATATTTATATGTTTTTGGAATCAGAAAATGATGGAGAATAAGATGAACGTAAATTTGGATCGTTAAATAAATTTTTATTTTTTTTACAATTTTCAGATTTTTAATGACCAAAGTCATTAATTAATTTTTAAGCCACCAAGCTGAAATGCAATACCGAAGTCCGGGCTTCGTCGAAGATTACTTGACCAAAATTTCAACCAATTTGGTTGAAAAATGAGGGAGTGACAGTGCCGCCTCAACTTTCACGAAAAGCCGGATATGATGTCATCAAAGACATTTATCAAAAAAATTAAAAATACGATCGGGGATTTCATACCCAGGAACTCTCATGTCAAATTTCATAAAGATCGGTCCAGTAGTTTAGTCTGAATCGCTCTCCACACACAGACACACGCACATACACCACGACCCTCGTCTCGATTCCCCCCTCCACTGTTAAAACATTTAGTCAAAACTTGACTAAATGTAAAAAGGTGAGGAAAGATAAAAACAAAGAATGAAAGAAAGAAAGAGATTTGGCAAGCCAGAAAGAAAAGACAGATCGACACACAGACATTGACAAGTTGCTGACACTCAACCCTGTACGTGCTACCCAAGCTGCATGACTGTTTTCAAGTTGAATGATTTTAATCACTGACCAAACATTTGACTTGAGGTCACAGGAGTTTGGGAAACGTGTGCTCAGTGATTCCTGCAGGCTATCGCCAGTCAGTCGTGGCTCAGTGATTCCTGCAGGCTATTGCCAGTCAGTCGTGGCTCCGATGTACGTATCAATATTTTTACAAGAAAAAACGTATTAATATTTTTACAACAAAAAGGACATCCATATTGAGCGGACTTAGCAAAACACACAAACTGGAGTTCCTTATTTGCTGCCATTGCTGGTCTTCTCTGGTAAGAGGCATGTCGCTGTTTGCCTCACTAGCTGTCAAGGGGCGCAACTCTTCCACAGCTAGTACCAAGCCCGGCAGAGTTATTTCCCAACACCACCATTATCGTGTTTGTCAGAACAGAGGAAAGTGGCACTTACCATGAGCCTTAACCAGAACAGAGGAAAGTGGCACTTACCATGAGCCTTAACCAGAACAGAGGAAAGTGGCACTTACCATGAGCCTTAACCAGAACAGAGGAAAGTGGCACTTGCCATGAGCCTTAACCAGAACAGAGGAAAGTGGCACTTACCAAGAGCCTTAACCAGAACAGAGGAAAGTGGCACTTACCATGAGCCTTGACCAGAACAGAGGAAAGTGGCACTTACCATGAGCCTTAACCAGAACAGAGGAAAGTGGCACTTACCATGAGCCTTAACCAGAACAGAGGAAAGTGGCACTCAATACCATGAGCCTTAACCAGAACAGAGGAAAGTGGCACTTACCATGAGCCTTAACCAGAACAGGGAAGTCGGCAGAACCGCCAATGTTGACAGAAAAGTCCTGCAGGCTTGCTGCTAGTGAAGAAATGAGTGGTGCTTGGCTGTGTTTCCCAATGTAATCTAAAAATAAACAAAAAGGCAAGCTGGTTGTTGCATTTTTTCTCATAACCTCTACAACTTTGCAGCGACTTAATTGCATGGCCCCTTTAGCTAAAAAACTGAATTCTGTTTAGACTATAGGATAAAGAAAATAATTACACGTGTGCATTACAATTTCAAAAAAGAGAAGTTAGTCCACTACTTGGTGAAGCACAGACCCCGTGGCAATAAATATGGTATAGTCTCGGTCCAGAGCAAACTGTTGCCCACAACTCCTCCCCCCCCCCCCCCCTCCCCCAAACATACACACCCACAAACACCTACCCTGGCGTAGCAGACCCCGTAGCAAAAAAGAGAATGTAGTCTTAGTCCAGAGCAAACTGTCCTCCCCCCCCCCCATACACACCCACAAACACCTACCTGGCGTAGCAGACCCCGTGGCAAAAAAGAGCGTGTAGTCTCGATCGAGAGCAAACTGTTGCCTGTTGCTACTTTCCGCCGTGTCACGCAGGAAAGAGCAGGTCAGTACACCGTCCTTCAAGGTGGCGGTAATGTTGGACAAACCCTGTCAGAGAAAGAGCAGGTCAGTACACCGTCCTTCAAGGTGGCGGTAATGTTCTCAAGCGGTGAGTGTTTAGATGAAAGGGTGTTTGTACTGTGTGTAAAAGCCTGACAGTATGTCAACAGGCACAGTGACTTTTTGTATGTCAACAGGCGCAGTGACTTTATGTATGTCAACAAGTGCAGTGACTTTTTCTTTGCTATCTGTGTCCCTGGATGAGTTTTGTCATCTTTTTTTAAGGTAAAAACAAATGTTACAGGGTCAGGAACATTTAGTTTTTTCTTGCCTAATATAAGCTCTTTGTATTAGTCTGCGATAAACTGGTTGGGGCATTAAAGGCACAGTGCGCCTCCCGTAAACCATCACAGACACTGTCAGGCTTTTACACACTAGTATAAACACCCTTCTATTTGAACGCTCACCGAACGGGAACATCCTAGGTGTCCTACGTAACGAGCGAGCAATTTTCAAAGAATTCATTTTGCGGATTGTCTCCTCTCAAAATTGGACCGTGGTGCGTTTGGGCGCTAGACCTAACTTTTAAAATGTAAATAATAAATTGACAGCTTGTTACACAAACATTCTTAAATCATAAAAGAATTCTTTTTTCATCAAGACAAGATCAGTACAATTCGAAGTTTTGAAAGTTTGAAAAAAGAAAAGCCCGGAAGCAGGGTCACGCAAGGTCATGGTTCTCGTAGCAGACGACGGTTTATGCCTATCGCCAGTTCCTCTGAACAGTCAAAAACCATCGCTAGAGTTCTTGTGAACCACAGCCGTTTGTTTCGTATAGATTCAGCGGTACATAATAACGTGCTATTGCAGATAAGCTTACAGCGAGTCGCATTCAAATTACAAACTGACGACTACATTGTAAAAAAAAAGAAACTAGATCACAAGGGTTCACAATGGTTCATGGGTAAGATAAACCACGCAAGAATGAATTCTTTGAAAATTGCTCGATCTTTACGGTGGGCACCTAGGGTGTTCTCAAGCGGTGAGTGTTTAGATGAAAGGGTGTTTGTACTGTGTGTAAAAGCCTGACAGTATCTGTGATGGTTTACGGGAGGCGTACTGTGCCTTTAACAGAGCGACTAGGTTCTGTACGTGGTACAGTCAAATTCTCATTCAACGCACTCCAATTAAAGACTTGACCCTCTTTCAAGAGCTTGCTTTATCAGATTTTCTGTTCATAACTTCTGTAACTTCACCTCTATTTCATGGCTCCCTTCTGTAACTTCACATCTATTCCATGGCTCCCTTCTGTAACTTCACCTCTATTTCATGGCTCCCTTCTGTAACTTCACCTCTATTTCATGGCTCCCTTCTGTAACTTCACCTCTATTTCATGGCTCCCTTCTGTAACTTCACCTCTATTTCATGGCTCCCTTCTGTAACTTCACCTCTATTTCATGGCTCCCTTCTGTAACTTCACCTCTATTTCATGGCTCCCTTCTGTAGCTTCACCTCTATTCCATGGCTCCCTTCTGTAACTTCACCTCTATTTCATGGCTCCCTTCTGTAACTTCACCTCTATTTCATGGCTCCCTTCTGTAGCTTCACCTCTATTTCATGGCTCCCTTCTGTAACTTCACCTCTATTTCATGGCTCCCTTCTGTAGCTTCACCTCTATTCCATGGCTCCCTTCTGTAACTTCACCTCTATTCCATGGCTCCCTTCTGTAACTTCACCTCTATTTCATGGCTCCCTTCTGTAACTTCACCTCTATTTCATGGCTCCCTTCTGTAGCTTCACCTCTATTCCATGGCTCCCTTCTGTAACTTCACCTCTATTTCATGGCTCCCTTCTGTAACTTCACCTCTATTTCATGGCTCCCTTCTGTAGCTTCACCTCTATTTCATGGCTCCCTTCTGTAACTTCACCTCTATTCCATGGCTCCCTTCTGTAACTTCACCTCTATTTCATGGCTCCCTTCTGTAGCTTCACCTCTATTTCATGGCTCCCTTCTGTAGCTTCACCTCTATTCCATGGCTCCCTTCTGTAACTTCACATCTATTTTATGGCTCCCTTCTGTAACTTCACCTTTATTTCATGGCTCCCTTCTGTAACTTCACCTCTATTCCATGGCTCCCTTCTGTAACTTCACCTCTATTCCATGGCTCCCTTCTGTAACTTCACCTCTATTCCATGGCTCCCTTCTGTAACTTCACCTCTATTTCATGGCTCCCTTCTGTAACTTCACCTCTATTCCATGGCTCCCTTCTGTAACTTCACCTCTATTCCATGGCTCCCTTCTGTAACTTCACCTCTATTTCATGGCTCCCTTCTGTAGCTTCACCTCTATTTCATGGCTCCCTTCTGTAACTTCACCTCTATTTCATGGCTCCCTTCTGTAGCTTCACCTCTATTTCATGGCTCCCTTCTGTTGCTTCACCTCTATTCCATGGCTCCCTTCTGTAACTTCACCTCTATTTCATGGCTCACTTCTGTAACTTCACCTCTATTCCATGGCTCACTTCTGTAACTTCACCTCTATTTCATGGCTCACTTCTGTAACTTCACCTCTATTTCATGGCTCCCTTCTGTAACTTCACCTCTATTTCATGGCTCCCTTCTGTAACTTCACCTCTATTCCATGGCTCCCTTCTGTAACTTCACCTCTATTTCATGGCTCCCTTCTGTAACTTCACCTCTATTTCATGGCTCCCTTCTTTTTAAGACCTGATTTTCTCAAGACGTCTCTTATGTCTTTAAATCATGGTTCCAATGTGTCAGGATTGGAGCTGGGGCAATCATTGTGTACTAACCCCATTCAAGACTCCATAATTAAGAACACCCCCCCCCCCACCCCCTTATTTAACTTGCTGTCCAAGTCTAAATGTTCAAAATCTGTAATCTGTAAATTAACATCCATTTCAGGACTAGACTCATGTTCCAGGTCTTGTTCTCTCTCAAAGAGTCAAGTGTTCCCCTTGAGAGAGAGAAGTGTGAACGAGGCTCCACTATCATATACAATCATCCCAAGACTGTATGAAAAGTGTGAACAAGGCTCCACTATCATATACAATCATCCCAAGGCTGTATGAAAAGTGTGAACGAGGCTCCACTATCATATACAATCATCCCAAGACTGTATGAAAAGTGTGAACAAGGCTCCACTATCATATACAATCATCCCAAGACTGTATGAAAAGTGTGAACGAGGCTCCACTATCATATACAATCATCCCAAGGCTGTATGAAAAGTGTGAACGAGGCTCCACTATCATATACAATCATCCCAAGGCTGTATGAAAAGTGTGAACGAGGCTCCACTATCATATACAATCATCCCAAGACTGTATGAAAAGTGTGAACGAGGCTCCACTATCATATACAATCATCCCAAGACTGTATGAAAAGTGTGAACGAGGCTCCACTATCATATACAATCATCCCAAGACTGTATGAAAAGTGTGAACGAGGCTCCACTATCATATACAATCATCCCAAGACTCTATGAAAAGTGTGAACAAGGCTCCACTATCATATACAATCATCCCAAGACTGTATGAAAAGTGTGAACAAGGCTCCACTATCATATACAATCATCCCAAGACTGTATGAAAAGTGTGAACGAGGCTCCACTATCATATACAATCATCCCAAGACTATGAAAAGTGTGAACGTAAAACAATCGTATCAAGTTTACCGCTTGTTCATTGTTGTTTGACAAACGTTGGGAGGACTTGGATCCATCATTGTTGTAAGCGTTGTAGACGCCTTCTTTGATACAGTACATCACGCTGTCGTCACTCTGTGCACACAAACAATGATGTATAGATAAAAAGGATACAGTACACCACGCTGTCATCACTCTGTGCACACAAACAATGATGTATAGATAAGAAGGATACAGTACATCACGCTGTCGTCACTCTGTGCACACAAACAATGATGTATAGATAAGGTCAGAACAGTGGTACAACATTGCAGGAATACTCAATATTATGTGTGTGTGAATGTGTGTTTGTTTGTGTGAGTGTTTGTGTGTTTGTGTGTGTGTGTGTGTGTGTGTGTGTGTGAATGTGTGTCCGTGTCTGTATGTGTGTATGTGTGTGTGTGTGTGTGTGTGTGTGTGTGTGTGTGTGTGTGTGTGTGTAAATGCGTGTGCGTGTGTGTGTGTGTGTGTGCTTGTGTATGTGTATGCAAGCGTGGGTGTGAGAAATGCCTTCGATGCATGAGAGAAAACCTTGCCAAGGTCATAATAGCTAAAACACGCATATCACTAGACAGGAAGTGAAATGACGTATCTTTCTTTAGCAGTGTGGGCACATTTGTTCACTTCTTTAGCTATATATGTTACAGTAAATTCATCAAACCAGTAAATTTGTAAATTTACTGAAATTTTCAGTAAATTTGTAAATTTCCTGGGTGTCAAACTCAGTAAATTTGTAAATTTCCTGAATTTTTCAGTAAATTGGTAAATTTACGGAGTGAATTTACAAATTGGCTGGTTTGATGAATTTACTGTAACATATACAAAGCGATACATGTTAAAAGGTCGCAGGGGTCAAAGTTGAGGACAAAAGTTGCACCTTATTGTCCCAAAAATACTCTGTTTAGGAATGAACTGACCAGGGATCCATCTCGGGGGTGGCTGTTTGTAGGGGGTCCTTTTTATGAAGAGATGGTTGCCAGGACAGGTTCTACTGTATCATGTGATAAACAAAGGGAAGTAAGCACTCTATTCAATGCACACCAGATGTGCAGTTACAGTTAGCAAGAGTTACGCACAACCAATCTCATGGCACCTGAGAATATATAAACAAGCATTGAACGAAACACACTGCTTTCAGTGCTTTTCTTTGTGCTTAATATTATTTTGTTTGGACCTAGCTATTGATGTGTACATTGTTGTTAAGCGCGCGCGCGCAGTTGTTTGTTGTATGTTTATCAGGGTTTGCCAGTGTGTGATAGGGTTCGTGTCCGTCTGTAAATGTTAGTTTCTTTGTTAGTCCTGTGTTGACAACGCGATCTTCGACAAGCGCTTAGAACTGTACCCAAGGAATACGCGCTATATAAGCTTCATATTGATTGATTGATTGATCCTCTTTTTATATTTAGTCAAGTTTTGACTAAATATTTTAACATCGAGGGGGAATCGAAACGAGGGTATGGTGTATGTGTGTCTGTCTGTGCGTGTGTGTGTGTGTGTGTGTAGAGCGATTCAGACTAAACTACTGGACCGATCTTTATGAAATTTGACATGAGAGTTCCTGGGTATGAAATCCCCGAACGTTTTTTTCATTTTTTTGATAAATGTCTTTGATGACGTCATATCCGGCTTTTCGTGAAAGTTGAGGCGGCACTGTCACGCCCTCATTTTTCAACCAAATTGGTTGAAATTTTGGTCAAGTAATCTTCGACGAAGCCCGGGGTTCGGTATTGCATTTCAGCTTGGTGGCTTAAAAATTAATTAATGACTTTGGTCATTAAAAATCTGAAAATTGTAAAAAAAAATAAAAATTTATAAAACGATCCAAATTTACGTTTATCTTATTCTCCATCATTTGCTGATTCCAAAAACATATAAATATGTTATATTCGGATTAAAAACAAGCTCTGAAAATTAAATATATAAAAATTATTATCAAATTTTTTTTTTCGAAATCGTTTTAAAAACACTTTCATCTTATTCCTTGTCGGTTCCTGATTCCAAAAACATATAGATATGATATGTTTGGATTAAAAACACGCTCAGAAAGTTAAAACGAAGAGAGGTACAGAAAAGCGTGCTATCCTTCTTAGCGCAACTACTACTCCGCTCTTCTTGTCAATTTCACTGCCTTTGCCATGAGCGGTGGACTGACGATGCTACGAGTATACGGTCTTGCTGAAAAATGGCATTGCGTTCAGTGTCATTCTGTGAGTTCGACAGCTACTTGACTAAATATTGTATTTTCGCCTTACGCGACTTGTTTTTCTCTTCACATTTCATTGTTTACTTTAATGCTTGTTTTTCTCTCAGGTGCCAGAATATTGGTTCTACATAACTCTTACTTCATAACTCTAGAGCACATCTCCTATGCACTTAAAGCACTTATACGTCCCTTTGTTTATCCGATTTAAAAAAAAAAAGGGCTGTGCCACAGTAGTCTCCGATTGTCATGGGTTAACTGTAGTTTACCATTTTATCGTCCTTGGAGAGACCAAGGGCTATGTAGCTGCCTTGCGAGCCCCCGACAATCCCGCTGAGCGTCATCCTGACGTTGCTGTCGGACGTTCCTTGTTCCCACGTCATGACAAAGTCACAGTCAGTGCCGCTGCATTTAGAGTAGCACCCCTTAGCACTGCCACATCCTGCGTCATTTGTCAGCCTTCCGGTCTGGAATCAAACAATAACAAAATAAAATATTACTCCTTGAAAAGGATGTGAATAATCTCTCAAAGCAACAAATTGGGTGTACACGAATTCACAGTCACAATCACTGCCACTTCACTTGGTGTAACACTGCTTTGATGCATCAACAATCAAGGTCTTTCACTTGGTGTAACACTGCTTTGATACTTCTACAATCAAGGTCTTTCACTTGGTGTAACACTGTTTTGATGCTTCAACAATCAAGGTCTTTCTCTTGGTGTAACACTGCTTTGATACTTCTACAATCAAGGTCTTTTAGTTGGTGTAACACTGCTTTGATACTTCTACAATCAAGGTCTTTTAGTTGGTGTAACACTGCTTTGATACTTCTACAATCAAGGTCTTTTACTTGGTGTAACACTGCTTTGATGCTTCTACAATCAAGGTCTTTCACTTGGTATAACACTGCTTTGATACTTCTACAATCAAGGTCTTTCACTTGGTGTAACACTGCTTTGATGCTTCTACAATCAAGGTCTTTCACTTGGTATAACACTGCTTTGATGCTTCTACAATCAAGGTCTTTTACTTGGTGTAACACTGCTTTGATACTTCCACAATCAAGGTCTTTTAGTTGGTGTAACACTGCTTTGATGCTTCAACAATCAAGGTCTTTTAGTTGGTGTAACACTGCTTTGATACTTCTACAATCAAGGTCTTTTAGTTGGTGTAACACTGCTTTGATACTTCTACAATCAAGGTCTTTCTCTTGGTGTAACACTGCTTTGATACTTCTACAATCAAGGTCTTTTAGTTGGTGTAACACTGCTTTGATGCTTCTACAATCAAGGTCTTTCTCTTGGTGTAACACTGCTTTGATACTTCTACAATCAAGGTCTTTCTCTTGGTGTAACACTGCTTTGATGCTTCTACAATCAAGGTCTTTCACTTGGTATAACACTGCTTTGATGCTTCTACAATCAAGGTCTTTTACTTGGTGTAACACGTACTGCTTTGACGCTTCTACAATCAAGGTCTTTTACTTGGCGTAACACTGCTTTGATGCTTCTACAATCAAGGTCTTTTACTTGGCGTAACACTGCTTTGATGTTTCTACAATCAAGGTCTTTCACTTGGTGTAACACTGCTTTGATACTTCTACAATCAAGGTCTTTTACTTGGCGTAACACTGCTTTGATGTTTCTACAATCAAGGTCTTTTACTTGGCGTAACACTGCTTTGATGCTTCTACAATCAAGGTCTTTCTCTTGGTGTAACACTGCTTTGATACTTCTACAATCAAGGTCTTTTAGTTGGTGTAACACTGCTTTGATGCTTCTACAATCAAGGTCTTTTACTTGGCGTAACACTGCTTTGATGTTTCTACAATCAAGGTCTTTTACTTGGCGTAACACTGCTTTGATACTTCTACAATCAAAGTCTTTCACTTGGTGTAACACTGCTTTGATACTTCTACAATCAAGGTCTTTTAGTTGGTGTAACACTGCTTTGATACTTCTACAATCAAGGTCTTTTAGTTGGTGTAACACTGCTTTGATACTTCTACAATCAAGGTCTTTTAGTTGGTGTAACACTGCTTTGATGCTTCTACAATCAAGGTCTTTCTCTTGGTGTAACACTGCTTTGATGCTTCTACAATCAAGGTCTTTTAGTTGGTGTAACACTGCTTTGATACTTCTACAATCAAGGTCTTTCACTTGGTGTAACACTGCTTTAATACTTCTACAATCAAGGTCTTTTAGTTGGTGTAACACTGCTTTAATACTTCTACAATCAAGGTCTTTTACTTGGTGTAACACTGCTTTGATACTTCTACAATCAAGGTCTTTTAGTTGGTGTAACACTGCTTTGATGTTTCTACAATCAAGGTCTTTCACTTGGTGTAACACTGCTTTGATGTTTCTACAATCAAGGTCTTTTACTTGGCGTAACACTGCTTTGATACTTCTACAATCAAAGTCTTTCACTTGGTGTAACACTGCTTTAATACTTCTACAATCAAGGTCTTTTAGTTGGTGTAACACTACTTTAATACTTCTACAATCAAGGTCTTTTCCTTGGTGTAACACTGCTTTCATACTTCTACAATCAAGGTCTGTTCCTTGGTGTAACACTGCTTTGATACTTCTACAATCAAGGTCTTTTACTTGGTGTAACACTGCTTTGATGCTTCTACAATCAAGGTCTTTTAGTTGGTGTAACACTGCTTTGATGCTTCTACAATCAAGGTCTTTCTCTTGGTGTAACACTGCTTTGATACTTCTACAATCAAGGTCTTTCTCTTGGTGTAACACTGCTTTGATACTTCTACAATCAAAGTCTTTCACTTGGCGTAACACTGCTTTGATGTTTCTACAATCAAGGTCTTTTAGTTGGTGTAACACTGCTTTGATACTTCTACAATCAAGGTCTTTTAGTTGGTGTAACACTGCTTTGATGCTTCTATAATCAAGGTCTTTTACTTGGTATAACACTGCTTTCATACTTCTACAATCAAGGTCTTTCACTTGGTGTAACACTGCTTTGATGCTTCTATAATCAAGGTCTTTTACTTGGTGTAACACTGCTTTGATGCTTCTACAATCAAGGTCTTTTACTAGGTGTAACACTGCTTTGATGCTTCTACAATCAAGGTCTTTTACTAGGTGTAACACTGCTTTGATACTTCTACAATCAAGGTCTTTTACTTGGTGTAACACTGCTTTGATACTTCTACAATCAAGGTCTTTTAGTTGGTGTAACACTGCTTTGATACTTCTACAATCAAGGTCTTTTAGTTGGTGTAACACTGCTTTGATACTTCTACAATCAAGGTCTTTCACTTGGTGTAACACTGCTTTGATGCTTCTATAATCAAGGTCTTTTACTTGGTATAACACTGCTTTCATACTTCTACAATCAAGGTCTTTCACTTGGTGTAACACTGCTTTGATGCTTCTATAATCAAGGTCTTTCACTTAATTGGTGTAACACTGCTTTGATGCTTCTATAATCAAGGTCTTTTACTTGGTGTAACACTGCTTTGATACTTCCACAATCAAGGTCTTTCACTTGGTGTAACACTGCTTTGATGCTTCTACAATCAAGGTCTTTCACTTAATTGGTGTAACACTGCTTTGATGCTTCTACAATCAAGGTCTTTCACTTGGTGTAACACTGCTTTGATGCTTCTACAATCAAGGTCTTTCACTTGGTATAACACTGCTTTGATGCTTCTACAATCAAGGTCTTTTACTTGGTGTAACACGTACTGCTTTGACGCTTCTACAATCAAGGTCTTTTACTTGGCGTAACACTGCTTTGATGCTTCTACAATCAAGGTCTTTTACTTGGCGTAACACTGCTTTGATGTTTCTACAATCAAGGTCTTTCACTTGGCGTAACACTGCTTTGATGCTTCTACAATCAAGGTCTTTTACTTGGCGTAACACTGCTTTGATGTTTCTACAATCAAGGTCTTTCACTTGGTGTAACACTGCTTTGATGCTTCAACAATCAAGGTCTTTCACTTAATTGGTGTAACACTGCTTTGATGCTTCTACAATCAAGGTCTTTTACTTGGTGTAACACTGCTTTGATGCTTCTACAATCAAGGTCTTTTACTAGGTGTAACACTGCTTTGATGCTTCTACAATCAAGGTCTTTTACTAGGTGTAACACTGCTTTGATACTTCTACAATCAAGGTCTTTTACTAGGTGTAACACTGCTTTGATGCTTCTACAATCAAGGTCTTTTACTAGGTGTAACACTGCTTTGATGCTTCTACAATCAAAGTCTTTTACTTGGTGTAACACTGCTTTGATACTTCTACAATCAAGGTCTTTCACTTGGTGTAACACTGCTTTGATGCTTCCACAATCAGGGTGTAACAGTTTATTTTTCTGTCTGAATTCAAGAAGAAGAAAAAAACAAGAAAATTGGTTGGCTATTATTTCTAACAAACGATGTCAACCAGTGAAATGTACATGCACCCACAAAAACACAATCATTGTGGCTACATTCGGTGTAGCAGTCTAATTGTATTCCCACTCTCAGGGTCTTTTGTCAAATGCAATGTCCGAATTTGAAGAAAAACACAATACTTGGTTAGTTATCATTCCTTCGGAACGATGTAAAGTTTTGACAAGGAAGAGAACCTACGGAAATATCCTTTAGGCTGTTCATAATATCCATATATCCTTGAAGATGAACAGTACGTAGCAATAAAACGAACAAGTTAGTTTTAGACAAAAAGAGGGGACACCGTGGATCGAAGCCACCGTTTGCTACCCTGGATACTGTCCGTTAGTGTGTGTGTGTGTCTTCCACCCGGCCTACCCAATCGCCTGTGAAAGGCAGTGAGGTGTCAGTCTAGCCTCAACCAACGCACATGCTGCGCAGGACAGTGCATGAAACAATCTTCAGTGCGGTTAACTTTCAAGAGAATTGACAAGGTCAGGATAGATCAATGGTGACTACACGTGAGATTAATGTCAATCGTTAATCTGTAGATCTGAATTCTTTCTGTTCTGTCATCTGTCTTCTTCTTTTTACATTTAGTCAAGTTTAGACTAAATGTTTTAACATAGAAGGGGAATCGAGACGAGGGTCGTCACAGGTGTGTGTGTGTGTGTGTGTGTGTGTGTGTGTGTGTGTGTGTGTGTGTGTGTGTGTGTGTGTGTGTGTGTGTGCGTGTGTGTGTGTGTGTGTAGAGCGATTGAGAGTAAACTACTGGACCGATCTTTATGAATTTGACGTGAGAGTTCCTGGGTATGATATCCTCTGACGTTTTTTTATTTTTTTTTGGATAAATGTCTTTGATGACGTCATATCCGGCTTTTTGTAAAAGTTGAGGCGGCACTGTCAAACCCTCATTTTTCAATCAAATTGATTCAATTTTTGGTCAAAGCTATCTTCGACGAAGGCCGGACTTTGATATTGCATTTCAGCTTGGTGGCTTAAGAACTAATGAATGAGTTTGGTCATTAAAAATCGGAAACTTGTAATTAAAATTATTTTTTTATTAAACGATCCAAAAATAATTTTATCTTATTCTTCGTCATTTTCTGATTCCAAAAACATATACATATGTTATATTTGGATTACAAACAAGCTCTGAAAATTAAAAATATGAAAATTATTCGATTTAAAAACAATTTCATCTTATTCCTTGTCGGTCCCTGATTCCAAAAACATATATAGATATGATATGTTTGGATTAAAAACAAACTCAGTACACTAAAAAGAATAGAGATACAGAAAAGCGTGTTATCCTGCTCAGCGGGAACATTACCGCACTATTCTGGCTTGTCGATTTCACTGCCTTTGCCACGAGCGGTAGACTGACGAAACTACGAGTATGCGGTCTTGGTGAAAAAATGAAGTGCGTTCAGTATTCGGCTCTGCTTCTTCCCGGCAAAGCCGGGAACAAATTATATTTCTGTGGGAGGGAGTGTCGCTACTGTTCAGCTTTCACATCCCCCTCTGTGGGAGGGAGTGTCGCTACTGTTCAGCTTTCACATCCCCCTCTGTGGGAGGGAGTGTCGCTACTGTTCAGCTTTCACATCCCCCTCTGTGGGAGGGAGTGTCGCTACTGTTCAGCTTTCACATCCCCCTCTGTGGGAGGGAGTGTCGCTACTGTTCAGCTTTCACATCCCCCTCTGTGGGAGGGAGTGTCGCTACTGTTCAGCTTTCACATCCCCCTCTGTGGGAGGGAGTGTCGCTACTGTTCAGCTTTCACATCCCCCTCTGTGGGAGGGAGTGTCGCTACTGTTCAGCTTTCACATCCCCCTCTGTGGGAGGGAGTGTCGCTACTGTTCAGCTTTCACATCCCCCTCTGTGGGAGGGAGTGTCGCTACTGTTCAGCTTTCACATCCCCCTCTGTGGGAGGGAGTGTCGCTACTGTTCAGCTTTCACATCCCCCTCTGTGGGAGGGAGTGTCGCTACTGTTCAGCTTTCACATCCCCCTCTGTGGGAGGGAGTGTCGCTACTGTTCAGCTTTCACATCCCCCTCTGTGGGAGGGAGTGTCGCTACTGTTCAGCTTTCACATCCCCCTCTGTGGGAGGGAGTGTCGCTACTGTTCAGCTTTCACATCCCCCTCTGTGGGAGGGAGTGTCGCTACTGTTCAGCTTTCACATCCCCCTCTGTGGGAGGGAGTGTCCGCTGTGGGGCAGCATATGATGAGTAGACAATTATGACTTTCAGCCCAGTCCAACTCTAAATACTCACAGGAGCAACAGGTGCGGGAGTTGTGACGGCTGCCTGCGTAGTGGGACCGCCAATGTTGACAGAAAAGTCCTGCAGGCTTGCTGCTAGTGGAGAAATGAGTGGTGCTTGGCTGTGTTTCCCAATGTTATCTGAAAATAAACAAGTCGCGTAAGGCGAAAATACAATATTTAGTCAAGTAGCTGTCGAACTCACAGAATGAAACTGAACGCAATGCCATTTTTCAGCAAGACCGTATACTCGTAGCATCGTCAGTCCACCGCTCATGGCAAAGGCAGTGAAATTGACAAGAAGAGCGGGGTAGCAGTTGCGCTAAGAAGGATAGCACGCTTTTCTGTACCTCTCTTTGTTTTAACTTTCTGAGCGTGTTTTTAATCCAAACATATCATATCTATATGTTTTTGGAATCAGGAACCGACAAGGAATAAGATGAAAGTGTTTTTAAATTGATTTGGACAATTTAATTTTGATAATAATTTTTATATATTTAATTTTCAGAGCTTGTTTTTAATCCGAATATAACATATTTATATGTTTTTGGAATCAGCAAATGATGGAGAATAAGATAAACGTAAATTTGGATCGTTTTATACATTTTTATTTTTTTTTACAATTTTCAGATTTTTAATGACCAAAGTCATTAATTAATTTTTAAGCCACCAAGCTGAAATGCAATACCGAAGTCCGGGCTTCATCGAAGATTACTTGACCAAAATTTCAACCAATTTGGTTGAAAAATGAGGGCGTGACAGTGCCGCCTCAACTTTCACGAAAAGCCGGGTATGACGTCATCAAAGACATTTATCAAAAAAATGAAAAAAACGTTCGGGGATTTCATACCCAGGAACTCTCATGTCAAATTTCATAAAGATCGGTCCAGTAGTTTAGTCTGAATCGCTCTACACACACACACAGACACACACACGCACACACGCACATACACCACGACCCTCGTTTCGATTCCCCCTCGATGTTAAAATATTTAGTCAAAACTTGACTAAATGTAACAAGTCGCGTAAGGCGAAAATACAATATTTAGTCAAGTAGCTGCCATTTTTCAGCAAGACCGTATACTCGTAGCATCGTCAGTCCACCGCTCATGTCAAAGGCAGTGAAATTGACAAGAAGAGCGGGGTAGTAGTTGCGCTAAGAAGGATAGCACGCTTTTCTGTACCTCTCTTTGTTTTAACTTTCTGAGCGTGATTTTAATCCAAACATATCATATCTATATGTTTTTGGAATCAGGAACCGACAAGGAATAAGATGAAAGTGTTTTTAAATTGATTTGGACAATTTAATTTTGATAATAATTTTTATATATTTAATTTTCAGAGCTTGTTTTTAATCCGAATATAACATATTTATATGTTTTTGGAATCAGCAAATGATGGGGAATAAGATAAACATAAATTTGGATCGTTTTATAAATTTTTATTTTTTTTTACAATTTTCAGATTTTTAATGACCAAAGTCATTAATTAATTTTTAAGCCACCAAGCTGAAATGCAATACCGAAGTCCGGGCTTCGTCGAAGATTACTTGACCAAAATTTCAACCAATTTGGTTGAAAAATGAGGGCGTGACAGTGCCGCCTCAACTTTCACGAAAAGCCGGATATGACGTCATCAAAGACATTTATCAAAAAAATGAAAAAAACGTTCGGGGATTTCATACCCAGGAACTCTCATGTCAAATTTCATAAAGATCGGTACAGTAGTTTAGTCTGAATCGCTCTACACACACACACACACGCACACACACACACACGCACACACGCACGCACACACGCACATACACCACGACCCTCGTTTCGATTCCCCCTCGATGTTAAAATATTTAGTCAAAACTTGACTAAATACAACAAAAAGACAAGCTGGTTGTTGCATTTTTTCTCATAACCTCTACAACTTTGCAGCGACTTAATTGCATGGCCCCTTTAGCTAAAATACTGAATTCTGTTTAGACTATAGGATAAAGGTTAAATACACGTGTGCATTACAATTTCAAAAAAGAGAAGTTAGTTCACTACTTGGTGAAGTGCAGACCCAGTTGCAAAAAAGAGCGTGTAGTCTCGGTCCAAAGCAAATTGTGGCCCACAACTCTCTATCCCCCGCCATCCCACACACACACACACACACACACACACACAAACAAAGCAGGCCCTGTGGCAAAAAACATGGTATAGTCTCGGTCCAGAGCAAATTGTTGCCCACAACTCCCCTCCCCCCCCCCCCCTCCCACACACACACATACAAACACCTACCTGGCGTAGCAGGCCCCGTAGCAAAAAAGAGAATGTAGTCTTGGTCCAGAGCAAACTGTCCCACCCCACCCCCACCCCCCCCCCACTCACACCCACAAACACATACCTGGCGTAGCGGACCCCGTGGCAAAAAAGAGCGTGTAGTTTTGATCGAGAGCAAACTGTTGCCCGTTGCTACTTGCCGCCGTGTCACGCAAGAAAGAGCAGGTCAGTACACCGTCCTTCAAGGTGGCGGTAATGTCAGACAAACCCTGTTAGAGAAAGAGCAGGTCAGTACACCGTCCTCCACTATCATATACAATCATCCCAAGACTCTATGAAAAGTGTGAACGAGGCTCCACTATCATATATACAATCATCCCAAGACTGTATGAAAAGTGTGAACAAGGCTCCACTATCATATATACAATCATCCCAAGACTGTATGAAAAGTGTGAACGAGGCTCCACTATCATATATACAATCATCCCAAGACTGTATGAAAAGTGTGAACAAGGCTCCACTATCATATACAATCATCCCAAGACTGTATGAAAAGTGTGAACGAGGCTCCACTATCATATATACAATCATCCCAAGACTATGAAAAGTGTGAACAAGGCTCCACTATCATATACAATCATCCCAAGACTGTATGAAAAGTGTGAACGAGGCTCCACTATCATATACAATCATCCCAAGACTGTATGAAAAGTGTGAACGAGGCTCCACTATCATATACAATCATCCCAAGACTGTATGAAAAGTGTGAACAAGGCTCCACTATCATATACAATCATCCCAAGACTGTATGAAAAGTGTGAACGAGGGTCCACTATCATATACAATCATCCCAAGACTGTATGAAAAGTGTGAACAAGGGTCCACTATCATATACAATCATCCCAAGACTGTATGAAAAGTGTGAACAAGGCTCCACTATCATATAAAATCATCCCAAGACTGTATGAAAAGTGTGAACGAGGCTCCACTATCATATAAAACCATCCCAAGACTGTATGAAAAGTGTGAACGAGGCTCCACTATCATATATAAAATCATCCCAAGACTATGAAAAGTGTGAACGAGGCTCCACTATCATATATAAAATCATCCCAAGCCTATGAAAAGTGTGAACGAGGCTCCACTATCATATATAAAATCATCCCAAGACTGTATGAAAAGTGTGAACGAGGCTCCACTATCATATATAAAATCATCCCAAGACTATGAAAAGTGTGAACGTAAAACAATCGTATCAAGTTTACCGCTTGTTCATTGTTGTTTGTCAAAGTTTGGGAGAACTTGGATCCATCATTGTTGTAAGCGTTGTAGACCCCTTCTTTGATACAGTACATCACGCTGTCGTCACTCTGTGCACACAAACAATGATGTATAGATAAGAAGGATACAGTACATCACGCTGTCGTCACTCTGTGCACACAAACAATGATGTATAGATAAGAAGGATACAGTACATCACGCTGTCGTCACTCTGTGCACACAAACAATGATGTATAGATAAGAAGGATACAGTACATCACGCTGTCGTCACTCTGTGCACACAAACAATGATGTATAGATAAGGTCAGAACAGTGGTACAACATTGCAGGAATACTCAATATTATGTGTGTGTGTATGTGTGTGTGTGTGTGTGTGTGTGTGTGAGTGTGTGTGTGTTTGTGTGTGTGTGTGTGTGTGTGTGTGTGAATGTGTGTCTGTGTCTGTATGTGTGTATGTGTGTACCTGTGTACGTGTGTGTGTGTCAGTGTGTGTGTGTGTGTGTGTGTGTGTGTGTGTGTGTGTGTAAGTGCATGTGCGTGTGTGTGTGTGTGTGTGTGCTTGCGTATGTGTGTGCAAGCGTGGGTGTGAGAAATGCCTTCGATGCATGAGAGAAAACCTTGCCAAGGTCATAATAGCTAAAACACGCATATCACTAGACAGGAAGTGAAATGTATCTTTCTTTAGCAGTGTGGGCACATTTGTTCACTTCTTTAGCTATATATGTTACAGTTTGTAAATTTCCTGGGTGTCAAACTCAGTAAATTTGTAAATTTCCTGAATTTTTCAGTAAATTGGTAAATTTACGGAGTGAATTTACAAATTGACTGGTTTGATGAATTTACTGTAACATATACAAAGCGATACATGTTAAAAGGTCGCAGGGGTCAAAGTTGAGGACAAAAGTTGCACCTTATTGTCCCAAAAATACTCTGTTTAGGAATAAACTGATCAGGGATCCATCTCGGGGGTGGCTGTTTGTAGGGGGTCCTTTTTATGAAGAGATGGTCGCCAGGACAGGTTCCACGGTATCATGTGATAAACAAAGGGAAGTAAGCACTCTATTCAATGCACACCAGATGTGCGTTACAGTTACCAAGAGTTACGCAGAACCAATCTCATGGCAATTCTGAGAATATATAAACAAGCATTGAACGGAACACACTGCTTTCAGTGCTTTTCTTTGTGCTTAATATTATTTTGTTTGGACCTAGCTATTGATGTGTACATTGTTGTTAAGCGCGCGCAGTTGTTTGTTGTATGTTTATCAGGGTTTGCTAGTGTGTGATAGGGTTCGTGTCCGTCTGTAGATGTTAGTTTCTTTGTTAGTCCTGTGTTGACAACTCTTCGACAAGCGCTTAGAACTGTACCCAAGGAATACGCGCTATATACGCTTCATATTGATTGATTGATTGATCCTCTTTTTTACATTTAGTCAAGTTTTGACTAAATATTTTAACATCGAGGGGGAATCGAAACGAGGGTCGTGGTGTATGTGCGTGTGTGCGTGTGTGCGTGTGTGCGTGTGTGCGTGTGTGTGTGTGTAGAGCGATTCAGACTAAACTACTGGACCGATCTTTATGAAATTTGACATGAGAGTTCCTGGGTATGAAATCCCCATACGTTTTTATATTTAGTCAAGTTTTGACTAAATATTTTAACATCGAGGGGGAATCGAAACGAGGGTCGTGGTGTATGTGCGTGTGTGTGTGCGTGTGTGTGTGTGTGTAGAGCGATTCAGACTAAACTACTGGACCGATCTTTATGAAATTTGACATGAGAGTTCCTGGGTATGAAATCCCCGAACGTTTTCTTCATTTTTTTGATAAATGTCTTTGATGACGTCATATCCGGCTTTTCGTGAAAGTTGAGGCGGCACTGTCACGCCCTCATTTTTCAACCAAATTGGTTCAAATTTTGGTCAAGTAATCTTCGACGAAGCCCGGACTTCGGTATTGCATTTCAGCTTGGTGGCTTAAAAATTAATTAATGACTTTGGTCATTAAAAATCTGAAAATTTAAAAAAAAAAAAAATTTATAAAACGATCCAAATTTACGTTTATCTTATTCTCCATCATTTGCTGATTCCAAAAACATATAAATATGTTATATTCGGATTAAAAACAAGCTCTGAAAATTAAATATATAAAAATTATTATCAAAATTAAATTGTCCAAATCAATTTAAAAACACTTTCATCTTATTCCTTGTCGGTTCCTGATTCCAAAAACATATAGATATGATATGTTTGGATTAAAAACACGCTCAGAAAGTTAAAACAAAGAGAGGTACAGAAAAGCGTGCTATCCTTCTTAGCGCAACTACTACCCCGCTCTTCTTGTCAATTTCACTGCCTTTGCCATGAGCGGTAGACTGACGATGCTACGAGTATACGGTCTTGCTGAAAAATGGCAGCTACTTGACTAAATATTGTATTTTCGCCTTACGCGACTTGTTTTCTCTTCACATTTCATTGTTTACTTTAATGCTTGTTTTTCTCTCAGGTGCCAGAATATTGGTTCTATACATAACTCTTACTTCATAACTCTACAGCACATCTCCTATGCACTTAGAGCACTTATACTTCCCTTTGTTTATCAGATTTAAAAAAAAAAAAGGGCTGTGCCACAGTAGTCTCCGATTGTCATGGGTTAACTGTAGTTTACCATTTTATCGTCCTTGGAGAGACCAAGGGCTATGTAGCTGCCTTGCGAGCCCCCGACAATCCCGCTGAGCGTCATCCTGACGTTGCTGTCGGACGTTCCTTGTTCCCACGTCATGACAAAGTCACAGTCAGTGCCGCTGCATTTAGAGTAGCACCCCTTAGCACTGCCACATCCTGCGTCATTTGTCAGCCTTCCGGTCTGGAATCAAACAATAACAAAATAGAATATTACTCCTTGAAAAGGATGTGAATAATCTCTCAAAGCAACAAATTGGGTGTACACGAATTCACAGTCACAATCACTGCCACTTCACTTGGTGTAACACTGCTTTGATACTTCTACAATCAAGGTCTTTCACTTGGTGTAACACTGCTTTGATGCTTCAACAATCAAGGTCTTTCACTTGGTGTAACACTGCTTTGATACTTCTACAATCAAGGTCTTTCTCTTGGTGTAACACTGCTTTGATGCTTCTACAATCAAGGTCTTTCACTTGGTATAACACTGCTTTGATGCTTCTACAATCAAGGTCTTTCACTTGGTGTAACACTGTTTTGATGCTTCAACAATCAAGGTCTTTCACTTGGTGTAACACTGCTTTGATACTTCTACAATCAAGGTCTTTCACTTGGTGTAACACTGCTTTGATACTTCTACAATCAAGGTCTTTCACTTGGTGTAACACTGCTTTGATGCTTCAACAATCAAGGTCTTTCACTTGGTGTAACACTGCTTTGATACTTCCACAATCAAGGTCTTTTATTTGGTGTAACACTGCTTTGATACTTCCACAATCAAGGTCTTTTAGTTGGCGTAACACTGCTTTGATACTTCCACATGCACAATCAAGGTCTTTTAGTTGGCGTAACACTGCTTTGATGCTTCAACAATCAAGGTCTTTCACTTGGTGTAACACTGCTTTGATACTTCTACAATCAAGGTCTTTCTCTTGGTGTAACACTGCTTTGATACTTCCACAATCAAGGTCTTTCACTTGGTGTAACACTGCTTTGATGCTTCTACAATCAAGGTCTTTCACTTGGTATAACACTGCTTTGATGCTTCTACAATCAAGGTCTTTTACTTGGTGTAACACGTACTGCTTTGATACTTCCACAATCAAGGTCTTTTAGTTGGCGACGTAACACTGCTTTGATACTTCCACAATCAAGGTCTTTTAGTTGGCGTAACACTGCTTTGATACTTCTACAATCAAGGTCTTTCACTTGGTGTAACACTGCTTTGATACTTCTACAATCAAGGTCTTTCACTTGGTGTGACACTGCTTTGATACTTCTACAATCAAGGTCTTTCACTTGGTGTAACACTGCTTTGATACTTCTACAATCAAGGTCTTTCACTTGGCGTAACACTGCTTTGATGCTTCTACAATCAAGGTCTTTTACTTGGCGTAACACTGCTTTGATGTTTCTACAATCAAGGTCTTTCACTTGGTGTAACACTGCTTTGATACTTCTACAATCAAGGTCTTTCACTTGGTGTAACACTGCTTTGATACTTCTACAATCAAGGTCTTTCACTTGGTATAACACTGCTTTGATACTTCTACAATCAAAGTCTTTTACTTGGTGTAACACTGCTTTGATACTTCCACAATCAAGGTCTTTTACTTGGTGTAACACTGCTTTGATGCTTCTACAATCAAGGTCTTTCACTTGGTGTAACACTGCTTTGATGTTTCTACAATCAAGGACTTTCACTTGGTGTAACACTGCTTTGATGCTTCTACAATCAAGGTCTTTTACTTGGTGTAACACTGCTTTGATGTTTCTACAATCAAGGTCTTTCACTTGGTGTAACACTGCTTTGACGCTTCTACAATCAAGGTCTTTTACTTGGTGTAACACTGCTTTGATACTTCTACAATCAAGGTCTTTTACTTGGTGTAACACTGCTTTGATACTTCTACAATCAAGGTCTTTTAGTTGGTGTAACACTGCTTTGATACTTCTACAATCAAGGTCTTTTAGTTGGTGTAACACTGCTTTGATACTTCCACAATCAAGGTCTTTCACTTGGTGTAACACGTACTGCTTTGACGCTTCTACAATCAAGGTCTTTCACTTGGTGTAACACTGCTTTGATACTTCTACAATCAAGGTCTTTCACTTGGTGTAACACTGCTTTGATACTTCTACAATCAAGGTCTTTCACTTGGTGTAACACTGCTTTGATGCTTCTACAATCAAGGTCTTTTACTTGGTGTAACACGTACTGCTTTGACGCTTCTACAATCAAGGTCTTTTACTTGGCGTAACACTGCTTTGATACTTCTACAATCAAGGTCTTTCACTTGGTGTAACACTGCTTTGATGCTTCTACAATCAAGGTCTTTCACTTGGTGTAACACTGCTTTAATGCTTCTACAATCAAGGTCTTTCACTTGGTGTAACACTGCTTTGATGCTTCTACAATCAAGGTCTTTCTCTTGGTGTAACACTGCTTTGATACTTCTACAATCAAGGTCTTTTAGTTGGTGTAACACTGCTTTGATGCTTCTACAATCAAGGTCTTTCTCTTGGTGTAACACTGCTTTGATGCTTCTACAATCAAGGTCTTTTAGTTGGTGTAACACTGCTTTGATACTTCTACAATCAAGGTCTTTCACTTGGTGTAACACTGCTTTAATACTTCTACAATCAAGGTCTTTTAGTTGGTGTAACACTGCTTTAATACTTCTACAATCAAGGTCTTTTACTTGGTGTAACACTGCTTTGATACTTCTACAATCAAGGTCTTTTAGTTGGTGTAACACTGCTTTGATGCTTCTACAATCAAGGTCTTTCACTTGGTGTAACACTGCTTTGATGCTTCTACAATCAAGGTCTTTTAGTTGGTGTAACACTGCTTTGATACTTCTACAATCAAGGTCTTTCACTTGGTGTAACACTGCTTTAATACTTCTACAATCAAGGTCTTTTAGTTGGTGTAACACTGCTTTGATACTTCTACAATCAAGGTCTTTTACTTGGTGTAACACTGCTTTGATACTTCTACAATCAAGGTCTTTTAGTTGGTGTAACACTGCTTTGATACTTCTACAATCAAAGTCTTTCACTTGGCGTAACACTGCTTTGATGTTTCTACAATCAAGGTCTTTTAGTTGGTGTAACACTGCTTTGATACTTCTACAATCAAGGTCTTTTAGTTGGTGTAACACTGCTTTGATACTTCTACAATCAAGGTCTTTTACTTGGTGTAACACTGCTTTGATACTTCTACAATCAAGGTCTTTTAGTTGGTGTAACACTGCTTTCATACTTCTACAATCAAGGTCTGTTCCTTGGTGTAACACTGCTTTGATACTTCTACAATCAAGGTCTTTTACTTGGTGTAACACTGCTTTGATACTTCTACAATCAAGGTCTTTTAGTTGGTGTAACACTGCTTTGATACTTCTACAATCAAGGTCTTTTAGTTGGTGTAACACTGCTTTGATGCTTCTATAATCAAGGTCTTTTACTTGGTATAACACTGCTTTCATACTTCTACAATCAAGGTCTTTCACTTGGTGTAACACTGCTTTGATGCTTCTATAATCAAGGTCTTTTACTTGGTATAACACTGCTTTCATACTTCTACAATCAAGGTCTTTTACTTGGTATAACACTGCTTTGATGCTTCTACAATCAAGGTCTTTTACTTGGTGTAACACTGCTTTGATACTTCTACAATCAAGGTCTTTCACTTGGTGTAACACTGCTTTGATGCTTCCACAATCAAGGTCTTTTACTTGGTGTAACACTGCTTTGATGCTTCTACAATCAAGGTCTTTTACTAGGTGTAACACTGCTTTGATGCTTCTACAATCAAGGTCTTTTACTAGGTGTAACACTGCTTTGATACTTCTACAATCAAGGTCTTTTACTAGGTGTAACACTGCTTTGATGCTTCTACAATCAAGGTCTTTTACTTGGTGTAACACTGCTTTGATACTTCTACAATCAAAGTCTTTTACTTGGTATAACACTGCTTTGATACTTCTACAATCAAGGTCTTTCACTTGGTATAACACTGCTTTGATACTTCTACAATCAAAGTCTTTCACTTGGTGTAACACTGCTTTGATGCTTCCACAATCAGGGTGTAACAGTTTATTTTTCTGTCTGAATTCAAGAAGAAGAAAAAAACAAGAAAATTGGTTGGCTATTATTTCTAACAAACGATGTCAACCAGTGAAATGTACATGCACCCACAAAAACACAATCATTGTGGCTACATTCGGTGTAGCAGTCTAATTGTATTCCCACTCTCAGGGTCTTTTGTCAAATGCAATGTCCGAATTTGAAGAAAAACACAATACTTGGTTAGTTATCATTCCTTCGGAACGATGTAAAGTTTTGACAAGGAAGAGAACCTACGGAAATATCCTTTAGGCTGTTCATAATATCCATATATCCTTGAAGATGAACAGTACGTAGCAATAAAACGAACAAGTTAGTTTTAGACAAAAAGAGGGGACACCGTGGATCGAAGCCACCGTTTGCTACCCTGGATACTGTCCGTTAGTGTGTGTGTGTGTCTTCCACCCGGCCTACCCAATCGCCTGTGAAAGGCAGTGAGGTGTCAGTCTAGCCTCAACCAACGCACATGCTGCGCAGGACAGTGCATGAAACAATCTTCAGTGCGGTTAACTTTCAAGAGAATTGACAAGGTCAGGATAGATCAATGGTGACTACACGTGAGATTAATGTCAATCGTTAATCTGTAGATCTGAATTCTTTCTGTTCTGTCATCTGTCTTCTTCTTTTTACATTTAGTCAAGTTTAGACTAAATGTTTTAACATAGAAGGGGAATCGAGACGAGGGTCGTCACAGGTGTGTGTGTGTGTGTGTGTGTGTGTGTGTGTGTGTGTGTGTGTGTGTGTGTGTGTGTGTGTGTGTGTGTGTGTGTGTGGTGTATGTGTGTCTGTGTAGAGCGATTCAGAGTAAACTACTGGACCGATCTTTATGAATCTGACATGAGAGTGCCTGGGTATGATATCCCTAGAGTTTGTATTTCATTTTTTCGATAAATGCCTTTGACGACGTCATATCCGGCTTTTTGTAAAAGTTGAGCCAGCACTGTCACACCCTCATTTTTCAATCAAATTGATTGACATTTTGGCCAAGCAATCTTCGACGAAGGCCGGACTTTGGTATTGCATTTCAGCTTGGTGGCTTAAAAATTAATTAATGAGTTTGGTCATTAAAAATCGGAAACTTGTAATTAAAATATTTGTTTTATTAAACGATCCAAAAATAATTTTATCTTATTCTTCGTCATTATCTGATTCCAAAAACATATACAAACAAACAAGCTCTGAAAATTAAAAATATGAAAATTATGATTAAAATTAATTTTCCGAAATCGATTTAAAAACAATTTCATCTTATTCCTTGTCGGTCCCTGATTCCAAAAACATATATAGATATGATATGTTTGGATTAAAAACAAACTCAGTACACTAAAAAGAATAGAGATACAGAAAAGCGTGTTATCCTGCTCAGCGCGAAAATTACCGCACTATTCTGGCTTGTCGATTTCACTGCCTTTGCCACGAGCGGTAGACTGACGAAACTACGAGTATGCGGTCTTGGTGAAAAAATGAAGTGCGTTCAGTATTCGGCTCTGCTTCTTCCCGGCAAAGCCGGGAACAAATTATATTTCTGTGGGAGGGAGTGTCGCTACTGTTCAGCTTTCACATCCCCCTCTGTGGGAGGGAGTGTCGCTACTGTTCAGCTTTCACATCCCCCTCTGTGGGAGGGAGTGTCGCTACTGTTCAGCTTTCACATCCCCCTCTGTGGGAGGGAGTGTCGCTACTGTTCAGCTTTCACATCCCCCTCTGTGGGAGGGAGTGTCGCTACTGTTCAGCTTTCACATCCCCCTCTGTGGGAGGGAGTGTCGCTACTGTTCAGCTTTCACATCCCCCTCTGTGGGAGGGAGTGTCGCTACTGTTCAGCTTTCACATCCCCCTCTGTGGGAGGGAGTGTCGCTACTGTTCAGCTTTCACATCCCCCTCTGTGGGAGGGAGTGTCGCTACTGTTCAGCTTTCACATCCCCCTCTGTGGGAGGGAGTGTCGCTACTGTTCAGCTTTCACATCCCCCTCTGTGGGAGGGAGTGTCGCTACTGTTCAGCTTTCACATCCCCCTCTGTGGGAGGGAGTGTCGCTACTGTTCAGCTTTCACATCCCCCTCTGTGGGAGGGAGTGTCGCTACTGTTCAGCTTTCACATCCCCCTCTGTGGGAGGGAGTGTCGCTACTGTTCAGCTTTCACATCCCCCTCTGTGGGAGGGAGTGTCGCTACTGTTCAGCTTTCACATCCCCCTCTGTGGGAGGGAGTGTCGCTACTGTTCAGCTTTCACATCACCCTCTGTGGGAGGGAGTGTCCGCTGTGGGGCAGCATATGATGAGTAGACAATTATGACTTTCAGCCCAGTCCAACTCTAAATACTCACAGGGGCAACAGGTGCGGGAGTTGTGACGGCTGCCTGCGTAGTGGGACCGCCAATGTTGACAGAAAAGTCCTGCAGGCTTGCTGCTAGTGGAGAAATGAGTGGTGCTTGGCTGTGTTTCCCAATGTTATCTGAAAATAAACAAGTCGCGTAAGGCGAAAATACAATATTTAGTCAAGTAGCTGTCGAACTCACAGAATGAAACTGAACGCAATGCCATTTTTCAGCAAGACCGTATACTCGTAGCATCGTCAGTCCACCGCTCATGGCAAAGGCAGTGAAATTGACAAGAAGAGCGGGGTAGCAGTTGCGCTAAGAAGGATAGCACGCTTTTCTGTACCTCTCTTTGTTTTAACTTTCTGAGCGTGTTTTTAATCCAAACATATCATATCTATATGTTTTTGGAATCAGGAACCGACAAGGAATAAGATGAAAGTGTTTTTAAATTGATTTGGACAATTTAATTTTGATAATAATTTTTATATATTTAATTTTCAGAGCTTGTTTTTAATCCGAATATAACATATTTATATGTTTTTGGAATCAGCAAATGATGGAGAATAAGATAAACGTAAATTTGGATCGTTTTATACATTTTTATTTTTTTTTACAATTTTCAGATTTTTAATGACCAAAGTCATTAATTAATTTTTAAGCCACCAAGCTGAAATGCAATACCGAAGTCCGGGCTTCATCGAAGATTACTTGACCAAAATTTCAACCAATTTGGTTGAAAAATGAGGGCGTGACAGTGCCGCCTCAACTTTCACGAAAAGCCGGGTATGACGTCATCAAAGACATTTATCAAAAAAATGAAAAAAACGTTCGGGGATTTCATACCCAGGAACTCTCATGTCAAATTTCATAAAGATCGGTCCAGTAGTTTAGTCTGAATCGCTCTACACACACACACAGACACACACACGCACACACGCACATACACCACGACCCTCGTTTCGATTCCCCCTCGATGTTAAAATATTTAGTCAAAACTTGACTAAATGTAACAAGTCGCGTAAGGCGAAAATACAATATTTAGTCAAGTAGCTGCCATTTTTCAGCAAGACCGTATACTCGTAGCATCGTCAGTCCACCGCTCATGTCAAAGGCAGTGAAATTGACAAGAAGAGCGGGGTAGTAGTTGCGCTAAGAAGGATAGCACGCTTTTCTGTACCTCTCTTTGTTTTAACTTTCTGAGCGTGATTTTAATCCAAACATATCATATCTATATGTTTTTGGAATCAGGAACCGACAAGGAATAAGATGAAAGTGTTTTTAAATTGATTTGGACAATTTAATTTTGATAATAATTTTTATATATTTAATTTTCAGAGCTTGTTTTTAATCCGAATATAACATATTTATATGTTTTTGGAATCAGCAAATGATGGGGAATAAGATAAACATAAATTTGGATCGTTTTATAAATTTTTATTTTTTTTTACAATTTTCAGATTTTTAATGACCAAAGTCATTAATTAATTTTTAAGCCACCAAGCTGAAATGCAATACCGAAGTCCGGGCTTCGTCGAAGATTACTTGACCAAAATTTCAACCAATTTGGTTGAAAAATGAGGGCGTGACAGTGCCGCCTCAACTTTCACGAAAAGCCGGATATGACGTCATCAAAGACATTTATCAAAAAAATGAAAAAAACGTTCGGGGATTTCATACCCAGGAACTCTCATGTCAAATTTCATAAAGATCGGTACAGTAGTTTAGTCTGAATCGCTCTACACACACACACACACGCACACACGCACGCACGCACGCACGCACACACATACGCACATACACCACGACCCTCGTTTCGATTCCCCCTCGATGTTAAAATATTTAGTCAAAACTTGACTAAATACAACAAAAAGACAAGCTGGTTGTTGCATTTTTTCTCATAACCTCTACAACTTTGCAGCGACTTAATTGCATGGCCCCTTTAGCTAAAATACTGAATTCTGTTTAGACTATAGGATAAAGGTTAAATACACGTGTGCATTACAATTTCAAAAAAGAGAAGTTAGTTCACTACTTGGTGAAGTGCAGACCCAGTTGCAAAAAAGAGCGTGTAGTCTCGGTCCAAAGCAAATTGTGGCCCACAACTCTCTATCCCCCGCCATCCCACACACACACACACACACACACACACACAACAAAGCAGGCCCTGTGGCAAAAAACATGGTATAGTCTCGGTCCAGAGCAAATTGTTGCCCACAACTCCCCTCCCCCCCCCCCCTCCCACACACACACATACAAACACCTACCTGGCGTAGCAGGCCCCGTAGCAAAAAAGAGAATGTAGTCTTGGTCCAGAGCAAACTGTCCCACCCCACCCCCACCCCCCCCCCACTCACACCCACAAACACATACCTGGCGTAGCGGACCCCGTGGCAAAAAAGAGCGTGTAGTTTTGATCGAGAGCAAACTGTTGCCCGTTGCTACTTGCCGCCGTGTCACGCAAGAAAGAGCAGGTCAGTACACCGTCCTTCAAGGTGGCGGTAATGTCAGACAAACCCTGTTAGAGAAAGAGCAGGTCAGTACACCGTCCTCCACTATCATATACAATCATCCCAAGACTCTATGAAAAGTGTGAACGAGGCTCCACTATCATATATACAATCATCCCAAGACTGTATGAAAAGTGTGAACGAGGCTCCACTATCATATATACAATCATCCCAAGACTGTATGAAAAGTGTGAACAAGGCTCCACTATCATATACAATCATCCAAAGACTGTATGAAAAGTGTGAACAAGGCTCCACTATCATATATACAATCATCCCAAGACTGTATGAAAAGTGTGAACAAGGCTCCACTATCATATACAATCATCCCAAGACTGTATGAAAAGTGTGAACAAGGCTCCACTATCATATACAATCATCCCAAGACTATGAAAAGTGTGAACAAGGCTCCACTATCATATACAATCATCCCAAGACTGTATGAAAAGTGTGAACAAGGCTCCACTATCATATATACAATCATCCCAAGACTGTATGAAAAGTGTGAACAAGGCTCCACTATCATATATACAATCATCCCAAGACTGTATGAAAAGTGTGAACAAGGCTCCACTATCATATATACAATCATCCCAAGACTGTATGAAAAGTGTGAACAAGGCTCCACTATCATATATACAATCATCCCAAGACTGTATGAAAAGTGTGAACAAGGCTCCACTATCATATACAATCATCCCAAGACTATGAAAAGTGTGAACAAGGCTCCACTATCATATATACAATCATCCCAAGACTATCAAAAGTGTGAACAAGGCTCCACTATCATATATACAATCATCCCAAGACTGTATGAAAAGTGTGAACAAGGCTCCACTATCATATACAATCATCCCAAGACTGTATGAAAAGTGTGAACAAGGCTCCACTATCATATAAAACCATCCCAAGACTGTATGAAAAGTGTGAACGAGGCTCCACTATCATATATAAAATCATCCCAAGACTATGAAAAGTGTGAACGAGGCTCCACTATCATATATAAAATCATCCCAAGCCTATGAAAAGTGTGAACGAGGCTCCACTATCATATATAAAATCATCCCAAGACTGTATGAAAAGTGTGAACAAGGCTCCACTATCATATATACAATCATCCCAAGACTATGAAAAGTGTGAACGACTAAAACAATCGTATCAAGTTTACCGCTTGTTCATTGTTGTTTGTCAAACGTTGGGAGGACTTGGATCCATCATCGTTGTAAGCGTTGTAGACGCCTTCTTTGATACAGTACATCACGCTGTCGTCACTCTGTGCACACAAACAATGATGTATAGATAAGAAGGATACAGTACATCACGCTGTCGTCACTCTGTGCACACAAACAATGATGTATAGATAAGAAGGATACAGTACATCACGCTGTCGTCACTCTGTGCACACAAACAATGATGTATAGATAAGAAGGATACAGTACATCACGCTGTCGTCACTCTGTGCACACAAACAATGATGTATAGATAAGGTCAGAACAGTGGTACAACATTGCAGGAATACTCAATATTATGTGTGTGTGTATGTGTGTGTGTGTGTGTGTGTGTGTGTGAGTGTGTGTGTGTTTGTGTGTGTGTGTGTGTGTGTGTGTGTGAATGTGTGTCTGTGTCTGTATGTGTGTATGTGTGTACCTGTGTACGTGTGTGTGTGTCAGTGTGTGTGTGTGTGTGTGTGTGTGTGTGTGTGTGTAAATGCGTGTGCGTGTGTGTGTGTGTGTGTGCTTGTGTATGTGTATGCAAGCGTGGGTGTGAGAAATGCCTTCGATGCATGAGAGAAAACCTTGCCAAGGTCATAATAGCTAAAACACGCATATCACTAGACAGGAAGTGAAATGTATCTTTCTTTAGCAGTGTGGGCACATTTGTTCACTTCTTTAGCTATATATGTTACAGTTTGTAAATTTCCTGGGTGTCAAACTCAGTAAATTTGTAAATTTCCTGAATTTTTCAGTAAATTAGTAAATTTACGGAGTGAATTTACAAATTGACTGGTTTGATGAATTTACTGTAACATATACAAAGCGATACATGTTAAAAGGTCGCAGGGGTCAAAGTTGAGGACAAAAGTTGCACCTTATTGTCCCAAAAATACTCTGTTTAGGAATAAACTGATCAGGGATCCATCTCGGGGGTGGCTGTTTGTAGGGGGTCCTTTTTATGAAGAGATGGTCGCCAGGACAGGTTCCACGGTATCATGTGATAAACAAAGGGAAGTAAGCACTCTATTCAATGCACACCAGATGTGCGTTACAGTTACCAAGAGTTACGCAGAACCAATCTCATGGCAATTCTGAGAATATATAAACAAGCATTGAACGGAACACACTGCTTTCAGTGCTTTTCTTTGTGCTTAATATTATTTTGTTTGGACCTAGCTATTGATGTGTACATTGTTGTTTGTTGTATGTTTATCAGGGTTTGCTAGTGTGTGATAGGGTTCGTGTCCGTCTGTAAATGTTAGTTTCTTTGTTAGTCCTGTGTTGACAACTCTTCGACAAGCGCTTAGAACTGTACCCAAGGAATACGCCCTATATAAGCTTCATATTGATTGATTGATTGATCCTCTTTTTTACATTTAGTCAAGTTTTGACTAAATGTTTTAACATAGAGGGGGAATCGAAACAAGGGTCGTGGTGTATGTGCGTGTGTGCGTGTGTGCGTGTGTGCGTGTGTGTGTGTGTAGAGCGATTCAGACTAAACTACTGGACCGATCTTTATGAAATTTGACATGAGAGTTCCTGGGTATGAAATCCCCATACGTTTTTATATTTAGTCAAGTTTTGACTAAATATTTTAACATCGAGGGGGAATCGAAACGAGGGTCGTGGTGTATGTGCGTGTGTGTGTGCGTGTGTGTGTGTGTGTAGAGCGATTCAGACTAAACTACTGGACCGATCTTTATGAAATTTGACATGAGAGTTCCTGGGTATGAAATCCCCGAACGTTTTCTTCATTTTTTTGATAAATGTCTTTGATGACGTCATATCCGGCTTTTCGTGAAAGTTGAGGCGGCACTGTCACGCCCTCATTTTTCAACCAAATTGGTTCAAATTTTGGTCAAGTAATCTTCGACGAAGCCCGGACTTCGGTATTGCATTTCAGCTTGGTGGCTTAAAAATTAATTAATGACTTTGGTCATTAAAAATCTGAAAATTTAAAAAAAAAAAAAATTTATAAAACGATCCAAATTTACGTTTATCTTATTCTCCATCATTTGCTGATTCCAAAAACATATAAATATGTTATATTCGGATTAAAAACAAGCTCTGAAAATTAAATATATAAAAATTATTATCAAAATTAAATTGTCCAAATCAATTTAAAAACACTTTCATCTTATTCCTTGTCGGTTCCTGATTCCAAAAACATATAGATATGATATGTTTGGATTAAAAACACGCTCAGAAAGTTAAAACAAAGAGAGGTACAGAAAAGCGTGCTATCCTTCTTAGCGCAACTACTACCCCGCTCTTCTTGTCAATTTCACTGCCTTTGCCATGAGCGGTAGACTGACGATGCTACGAGTATACGGTCTTGCTGAAAAATGGCAGCTACTTGACTAAATATTGTATTTTCGCCTTACGCGACTTGTTTTCTCTTCACATTTCATTGTTTACTTTAATGCTTGTTTTTCTCTCAGGTGCCAGAATATTGGTTCTATACATAACTCTTACTTCATAACTCTACAGCACATCTCCTATGCACTTAGAGCACTTATACTTCCCTTTGTTTATCAGATTTAAAAAAAAAAAAGGGCTGTGCCACAGTAGTCTCCGATTGTCATGGGTTAACTGTAGTTTACCATTTTATCGTCCTTGGAGAGACCAAGGGCTATGTAGCTGCCTTGCGAGCCCCCGACAATCCCGCTGAGCGTCATCCTGACGTTGCTGTCGGACGTTCCTTGTTCCCACGTCATGACAAAGTCACAGTCAGTGCCGCTGCATTTAGAGTAGCACCCCTTTGCCCTGCCACACCCTGCGTCATTTGTCAGCCTTCCGGTCTGGAATCAAACAATAACAAAATAGAATATTACTCCTTGAAAAGGATGTGAATAATCTCTCAAAGCAACAAATTGGGTGTACACGAATTCACAGTCACAATCACTGCCACTTCACTTGGTGTAACACTGCTTTGATACTTCTACAATCAAGGTCTTTCACTTGGTGTAACACTGCTTTGATACTTCTACAATCAAGGTCTTTCACTTGGTGTAACACTGCTTTGATGCTTCAACAATCAAGGTCTTTCACTTGGTGTAACACTGCTTTGATGCTTCTACAATCAAGGTCTTTCACTTGGTGTAACACTGCTTTGATACTTCTACAATCAAGGTCTTTCACTTGGTGTAACACTGTTTTGATGCTTCAACAATCAAGGTCTTTCTCTTGGTGTAACACTGCTTTGATACTTCCACAATCAAGGTCTTTCACTTGGTGTAACACTGCTTTGATACTTCCACAAACAAGGTCTTTCACTTGGTGTAACACTGCTTTGATGCTTCAACAATCAAGGTCTTTCACTTGGTGTAACACTGCTTTGATACTTCCACAATCAAGGTCTTTTATTTGGTGTAACACTGCTTTGATACTTCCACAATCAAGGTCTTTTAGTTGGCGTAACACTGCTTTGATACTTCCACATGCACAATCAAGGTCTTTTAGTTGGCGTAACACTGCTTTGATACTTCTACAATCAAGGTCTTTCACTTGGTGTAACACTGCTTTGATACTTCTACAATCAAGGTCTTTCTCTTGGTGTAACACTGCTTTGATACTTCCACAATCAAGGTCTTTCACTTGGTGTAACACTGCTTTGATGCTTCAACAATCAAGGTCTTTCACTTGGTGTAACACTGCTTTGATACTTCCACAATCAAGGTCTTTTATTTGGTGTAACACTGCTTTGATACTTCCACAATCAAGGTCTTTTAGTTGGCGACGTAACACTGCTTTGATACTTCCACAATCAAGGTCTTTTAGTTGGCGTAACACTGCTTTGATGTTTCTACAATCAAGGACTTTCACTTGGTGTAACACTGCTTTGACGCTTCTACAATCAAGGTCTTTCACTTGGTGTGACACTGCTTTGATACTTCTACAATCAAGGTCTTTCACTTGGTGTGACACTGCTTTGATACTTCTACAATCAAGGTCTTTTACTTGGCGTAACACTGCTTTGATGCTTCTACAATCAAGGTCTTTTACTTGGCGTAACACTGCTTTGATGTTTCTACAATCAAGGTCTTTTACTTGGCGTAACACTGCTTTGATACTTCTACAATCAAAGTCTTTTACTTGGTGTAACACTGCTTTGATACTTCTACAATCAAGGTCTTTCACTTGGTGTAACACTGCTTTGATACTTCTACAATCAAAGTCTTTTACTTGGTGTAACACTGCTTTGATACTTCTACAATCAAGGTCTTTTACTTGGTGTAACACTGCTTTGATGTTTCTACAATCAAGGACTTTCACTTGGTGTAACACTGCTTTGATGTTTCTACAATCAAGGACTTTCACTTGGTGTAACACTGCTTTGATGCTTCTACAATCAAGGTCTTTCACTTGGTGTAACACTGCTTTGATGTTTCTACAATCAAGGACTTTCACTTGGTGTAACACTGCTTTGACGCTTCTACAATCAAGGTCTTTCACTTGGTGTAACACTGCTTTGATACTTCTACAATCAAAGTCTTTTACCTGGTGTAACACTGCTTTGATACTTCTACAATCAAGGTCTTTTAGTTGGTGTAACACTGCTTTGATACTTCTACAATCAAGGTCTTTTAGTTGGTGTAACACTGCTTTGATACTTCCACAATCAAGGTCTTTCACTTGGTGTAACACGTACTGCTTTGATGCTTCTACAATCAAGGTCTTTTCCTTGGTGTAACACTGCTTTGATACTTCTACAATCAAGGTCTTTCACTTGGTATAACACTGCTTTGATACTTCTACAATCAAGGTCTTTCACTTGGTGTAACACTGCTTTGATGCTTCTACAATCAAGGTCTTTTACTTGGTGTAACACGTACTGCTTTGATGCTTCTACAATCAAGGTCTTTCACTTGGTGTAACACTGCTTTGATGTTTCTACAATCAAGGACTTTCACTTGGTGTAACACTGCTTTGACGCTTCTACAATCAAGGTCTTTCACTTGGTGTGACACTGCTTTGATACTTCTACAATCAAGGACTTTCACTTGGTGTGACACTGCTTTGATACTTCTACAATCAAGGTCTTTCACTTGGTGTAACACTGCTTTGATACTTCTACAATCAAGGTCTTTCTCTTGGTGTAACACTGCTTTGATACTTCTACAATCAAGGTCTTTTAGTTGGTGTAACACTGCTTTGATGCTTCTACAATCAAGGTCTTTCTCTTGGTGTAACACTGCTTTGATACTTCTACAATCAAGGTCTTTTAGTTGGTGTAACACTGCTTTGATACTTCTACAATCAAGGTCTTTTACTTGGTGTAACACTGCTTTGATACTTCAACAATCAAGGTCTTTTAGTTGGTGTAACACTGCTTTGATGCTTCAACAATCAAGGTCTTTTAGTTGGTGTAACACTGCTTTGATACTTCTACAATCAAGGTCTTTTAGTTGGTGTAACACTGCTTTGATGCTTCTATAATCAAGGTCTTTTACTTGGTATAACACTGCTTTGATGCTTCTACAATCAAGGTCTTTTAGTTGGTGTAACACTGCTTTGATACTTCTACAATCAAGGTCTTTCACTTGGTGTAACACTGCTTTAATACTTCTACAATCAAGGTCTTTTAGTTGGTGTAACACTGCTTTGATACTTCTACAATCAAGGTCTTTTAGTTGGTGTAACACTGCTTTGATACTTCTACAATCAAGGTCTTTTAGTTGGTGTAACACTGCTTTGATGCTTCTACAATCAAGGTCTTTCTCTTGGTGTAACACTGCTTTGATACTTCTACAATCAAGGTCTTTTAGTTGGTGTAACACTGCTTTGATGCTTCTACAATCAAGGTCTTTTAGTTGGTGTAACACTGCTTTAATACTTCTACAATCAAGGTCTTTTAGTTGGTGTAACACTGCTTTAATACTTCTACAATCAAGGTCTTTTCCTTGGTGTAACACTGCTTTCATACTTCTACAATCAAGGTCTGTTCCTTGGTGTAACACTGCTTTGATACTTCTACAATCAAGGTCTTTTACTTGGTGTAACACTGCTTTGATGCTTCTACAATCAAGGTCTTTTACCTGGTGTAACACTGCTTTGATACTTCTACAATCAAGGTCTTTTAGTTGGTGTAACACTGCTTTGATGCTTCTACAATCAAGGTCTTTTACTTGGTATAACACTGCTTTCATACTTCTACAATCAAGGTCTTTCACTTGGTGTAACACTGCTTTGATGCTTCTATAATCAAGGTCTTTTACTTGGTATAACACTGCTTTCATACTTCTACAATCAAGGTCTTTTACTTGGTATAACACTGCTTTGATGCTTCTACAATCAAGGTCTTTTACTTGGTGTAACACTGCTTTGATACTTCTACAATCAAGGTCTTTCACTTGGTGTAACACTGCTTTGATGCTTCCACAATCAAGGTCTTTTACTTGGTGTAACACTGCTTTGATGCTTCTACAATCAAGGTCTTTTACTAGGTGTAACACTGCTTTGATGCTTCTACAATCAAGGTCTTTTACTAGGTGTAACACTGCTTTGATACTTCTACAATCAAGGTCTTTTACTAGGTGTAACACTGCTTTGATGCTTCTACAATCAAGGTCTTTTACTTGGTGTAACACTGCTTTGATACTTCTACAATCAAAGTCTTTTACTTGGTGTAACACTGCTTTGATACTTCTACAATCAAGGTCTTTCACTTGGTGTAACACTGCTTTGATACTTCTACAATCAAGGTCTTTCACTTGGTGTAACACTGCTTTGATGCTTCCACAATCAGGGTGTAACAGTTTATTTTTCTGTCTGAATTCAAGAAGAAGAAAAAAACAAGAAAATTGGTTGGCTATTATTTCTAACAAACGATGTCAACCAGTGAAATGTACATGCACCCACAAAAACACAATCATTGTGGCTACATTCGGTGTAGCAGTCTAATTGTATTCCCACTCTCAGGGTCTTTTGTCAAATGCAATGTCCGAATTTGAAGAAAAACACAATACTTGGTTAGTTATCATTCCTTCGGAACGATGTAAAGTTTTGACAAGGAAGAGAACCTACGGAAATATCCTTTAGGCTGTTCATAATATCCATATATCCTTGAAGATGAACAGTACGTAGCAATAAAACGAACAAGTTAGTTTTAGACAAAAAGAGGGGACACCGTGGATCGAAGCCACCGTTTGCTACCCTGGATACTGTCCGTTAGTGTGTGTGTGTGTCTTCCACCCGGCCTACCCAATCGCCTGTGAAAGGCAGTGAGGTGTCAGTCTAGCCTCAACCAACGCACATGCTGCGCAGGACAGTGCATGAAACAATCTTCAGTGCGGTTAACTTTCAAGAGAATTGACAAGGTCAGGATAGATCAATGGTGACTACACGTGAGATTAATGTCAATCGTTAATCTGTAGATCTGAATTCTTTCTGTTCTGTCATCTGTCTTCTTCTTTTTACATTTGGTCAAGTTTAGACTAAATGTTTTAACATAGAAGGGGAATCGAGACGACGGTCGTCACAGGTGTGTGTGTGTGTGTGTGTGTGTGTGTGTGTGTGTGTGTGTGTGTGTGTGTGTGTGTGTGTGTGTGTGTGTGTGTCTGTTTGTTTCTCTGTGTGTGTGTGTGTGTAGAGCGATTCAGACTAAACTACTAGACCGAACTTTATGAAATTTGACATGAGTGTGCCTGGGTATGATATCCCCAGACGTTTTTTCATTTTTTTCGATAAATGTCTTTGATGACGTCATATCCGGCTTTTTTAAAAAGTTGAGGCAGCACTGTCACACCCTCATTTTTCAATCAAATTGATTAAAATTTTGGCAAAGCTATCTTCGACGAAGGCCGGACTTTGGTATTGCATTTCAGCTTGGTGGCGTAAAAACTAATAAATTAGTTTGGTCATTAAAAATCGGAAACTTGTAATTAAAATTATTTTTTTATTAAACGATCCAAAAATAATTTTATCTTATTCTTCGTCATTTTCTGATTCCAAAAACATATACATATGTTATATTTGGATTACAAACAAGCTCTGAAAATTAAAAATATGAAAATTATGATTAAAATTAATTTTCCGAAATCGATTTAAAAACAATTTCATCTTATTCCTTGTCGGTCCCTGATTCCAAAAACATATATAGATATGATATGTTTGGAATAAAAACAAACTCAGTACACTAAAAAAGAATAGAGATACAGAAAAGCGTGTTATCCTGCTCAGCGGGAACATTACCGCACTATTCTAGCTTGTCGATTTCACTGCCTTTGCCACGAGCGGCAGACTGACGAAACTACGAGTATGCGGTCTTGGTGAAAAAATGAAGTGCGTTCAGTATTCGGCTCTGCTTCTTCCCGGCAAAGCCGGGAACAAATTATATTTCTGTGGGAGGGAGTGTCGCTACTGTTCAGCTTTCACATCCCCCTCTGTGGGAGGGAGTGTCGCTACTGTTCAGCTTTCACATCCCCCTCTGTGGGAGGGAGTGTCGCTACTGTTCAGCTTTCACATCCCCCTCTGTGGGAGGGAGTGTCGCTACTGTTCAGCTTTCACATCCCCCTCTGTGGGAGGGAGTGTCGCTACTGTTCAGCTTTCACATCCCCCTCTGTGGGAGGGAGTGTCGCTACTGTTCAGCTTTCACATCCCCCTCTGTGGGAGGGAGTGTCGCTACTGTTCAGCTTTCACATCCCCCTCTGTGGGAGGGAGTGTCGCTACTGTTCAGCTTTCACATCCCCCTCTGTGGGAGGGAGTGTCGCTACTGTTCAGCTTTCACATCCCCCTCTGTGGGAGGGAGTGTCGCTACTGTTCAGCTTTCACATCCCCCTCTGTGGGAGGGAGTGTCGCTACTGTTCAGCTTTCACATCCCCCTCTGTGGGAGGGAGTGTCGCTACTGTTCAGCTTTCACATCCCCCTCTGTGGGAGGGAGTGTCGCTACTGTTCAGCTTTCACATCCCCCTCTGTGGGAGGGAGTGTCGCTACTGTTCAGCTTTCACATCCCCCTCTGTGGGAGGGAGTGTCGCTACTGTTCAGCTTTCACATCCCCCTCTGTGGGAGGGAGTGTCGCTACTGTTCAGCTTTCACATCACCCTCTGTGGGAGGGAGTGTCCGCTGTGGGGCAGCATATGATGAGTAGACAATTATGACTTTCAGCCCAGTCCAACTCTAAATACTCACAGGGGCAACAGGTGCGGGAGTTGTGACGGCTGCCTGCGTAGTGGGACCGCCAATGTTGACAGAAAAGTCCTGCAGGCTTGCTGCTAGTGGAGAAATGAGTGGTGCTTGGCTGTGTTTCCCAATGTTATCTGAAAATAAACAAGTCGCGTAAGGCGAAAATACAATATTTAGTCAAGTAGCTGTCGAACTCACAGAATGAAACTGAACGCAATGCCATTTTTCAGCAAGACCGTATACTCGTAGCATCGTCAGTCCACCGCTCATGGCAAAGGCAGTGAAATTGACAAGAAGAGCGGGGTAGCAGTTGCGCTAAGAAGGATAGCACGCTTTTCTGTACCTCTCTTTGTTTTAACTTTCTGAGCGTGTTTTTAATCCAAACATATCATATCTATATGTTTTTGGAATCAGGAACCGACAAGGAATAAGATGAAAGTGTTTTTAAATTGATTTGGACAATTTAATTTTGATAATAATTTTTATATATTTAATTTTCAGAGCTTGTTTTTAATCCGAATATAACATATTTATATGTTTTTGGAATCAGCAAATGATGGAGAATAAGATAAACGTAAATTTGGATCGTTTTATACATTTTTATTTTTTTTTACAATTTTCAGATTTTTAATGACCAAAGTCATTAATTAATTTTTAAGCCACCAAGCTGAAATGCAATACCGAAGTCCGGGCTTCATCGAAGATTACTTGACCAAAATTTCAACCAATTTGGTTGAAAAATGAGGGCGTGACAGTGCCGCCTCAACTTTCACGAAAAGCCGGATATGACGTCATCAAAGACATTTATCAAAAAAATGAAAAAAAACGTTCGGGGATTTCATACCCAGGAACTCTCATGTCAAATTTCATAAAGATCGGTCCAGTAGTTTAGTCTGAATCGCTCTACACACACACACAGACACACACACGCACACACGCACATACACCACGACCCTCGTTTCGATTCCCCCTCGATGTTAAAATATTCAGTCAAAACTTGACTAAATGTAACAAGTCGCGTAAGGCGAAAATACAATATTTAGTCAAGTAGCTGCCATTTTTCAGCAAGACCGTATACTCGTAGCATCGTCAGTCCACCGCTCATGTCAAAGGCAGTGAAATTGACAAGAAGAGCGGGGTAGTAGTTGCGCTAAGAAGGATAGCACGCTTTTCTGTACCTCTCTTTGTTTTAACTTTCTGAGCGTGATTTTAATCCAAACATATCATATCTATATGTTTTTGGAATCAGGAACCGACAAGGAATAAGATGAAAGTGTTTTTAAATTGATTTGGACAATTTAATTTTGATAATAATTTTTATATATTTAATTTTCAGAGCTTGTTTTTAATCCGAATATAACATATTTATATGTTTTTGGAATCAGCAAATGATGGGGAATAAGATAAACTTAAATTTGGATCGTTTTATAAATTTTTATTTTTTTTTACAATTTTCCGATTTTTAATGACCAAAGTCATTAATTAATTTTTAAGCCACCAAGCTGAAATGCAATACCGAAGTCCGGGCTTCGTCGAAGATTACTTGACCAAAATTTCAACCAATTTGGTTGAAAAATGAGGGCGTGACAGTGCCGCCTCAACTTTCACGAAAAGCCGGATATGACGTCATCAAAGACATTTATCAAAAAAATGAAAAAAAACGTTCGGGGATTTCATACCCAGGAACTCTCATGTCAAATTTCATAAAGATCGGTACAGTAGTTTAGTCTGAATCGCTCTACACACACACACACACGCACACACGCACACACGCACACACGCACACACACACGCACATACACCACGACCCTCGTTTCGATTCCCCCTCGATGTTAAAATATTTAGTCAAAACTTGACTAAATACAACAAAAAGACAAGCTGGTTGTTGCATTTTTTCTCATAACCTCTACAACTTTGCAGCGACTTAATTGCATGGCCCCTTTAGCTAAAATACTGAATTCTGTTTAGACTATAGGATAAAGGTTAAATACACGTGTGCATTACAATTTCAAAAAAGAGAAGTTAGTTCACTACTTGGTGAAGTGCAGACCCAGTTGCAAAAAAGAGCGTGTAGTCTCGGTCCAAAGCAAATTGTGGCCCACAACTCTCTATCCCCCGCCATCCCACACACACACACACACACACACACACACATACAAAGCAGGCCCTGTGGCAAAAAACATGGTATAGTCTCGGTCCAGAGCAAATTGTTGCCCACAACTCCCCTCCCCCCCCCCCCTCCCACACACACACATACAAACACCTACCTGGCGTAGCAGGCCCCGTAGCAAAAAAGAGAATGTAGTCTTGGTCCAGAGCAAACTGTCCCACCCCACCCCCACCCCCCCCCCACTCACACCCACAAACACATACCTGGCGTAGCGGACCCCGTGGCAAAAAAGAGCGTGTAGTTTTGATCGAGAGCAAACTGTTGCCCGTTGCTACTTGCCGCCGTGTCACGCAAGAAAGAGCAGGTCAGTACACCGTCCTTCAAGGTGGCGGTAATGTCAGACAAACCCTGTTAGAGAAAGAGCAGGTCAGTACACCGTCCTCCACTATCATATACAATCATCCCAAGACTCTATGAAAAGTGTGAACGAGGCTCCACTATCATATATACAATCATCCCAAGACTGTATGAAAAGTGTGAACGAGGCTCCACTATCATATATACAATCATCCCAAGACTGTATGAAAAGTGTTAACAAGGCTCCACTATCATATACAATCATCCCAAGACTGTATGAAAAGTGTGAACGAGGCTCCACTATCATATATACAATCATCCCAAGACTGTATGAAAAGTGTGAACGAGGCTCCACTATCATATACAATCATCCCAAGACTCTATGAAAAGTGTGAACGAGGCTCCACTATCATATACAATCATCCCAAGACTGTATGAAAAGTGTGAACGAGGCTCCACTATCATATACAATCATCCCAAGACTGTATGAAAAGTGTGAACAAGGCTCCACTATCATATATACAATCATCCCAAGACTATGAAAAGTGTGAACAAGGCTCCACTATCATATATACAATCATCCCAAGACTGTATGAAAAGTGTGAACAAGGCTCCACTATCATATACAATCATCCCAAGACTGTATGAAAAGTGTGAACGAGGCTCCACTATCATATAAAACCATCCCAAGACTGTATGAAAAGTGTGAACGAGGCTCCACTATCATATATAAAATCATCCCAAGACTATGAAAAGTGTGAACGAGGCTCCACTATCATATATAAAATCATCCCAAGCCTATGAAAAGTGTGAACGAGGCTCCACTATCATATATAAAATCATCCCAAGACTGTATGAAAAGTGTGAACGAGGCTCCACTATCATATATAAAATCATCCCAAGACTATGAAAAGTGTGAACGTAAAACAATCGTATCAAGTTTACCGCTTGTTCATTGTTGTTTGTCAAAGTTTGGGAGAACTTGGATCCATCATTGTTGTAAGCGTTGTAGACCCCTTCTTTGATACAGTACATCACGCTGTCGTCACTCTGTGCACACAAACAATGATGTATAGATAAGAAGGATACAGTACATCACGCTGTCGTCACTCTGTGCACACAAACAATGATGTATAGATAAGAAGGATACAGTACATCACGCTGTCGTCACTCTGTGCACACAAACAATGATGTATAGATAAGAAGGATACAGTACATCACGCTGTCGTCACTCTGTGCACACAAACAATGATGTATAGATAAGGTCAGAACAGTGGTACAACATTGCAGGAATACTCAATATTATGTGTGTGTGTATGTGTGTGTGAATGTGTGTTTGTTTGTGTGAGTGTGTGTGTGTCTGTATGTGTGTATGTGTGTGTATGTGTGTGTGTGTGTGTGTGTGTGTATGTGTGTATGTGTGTACCTGTGTACGTGTGTGTGTGTCAGTGTGTGTGTGTGTGTGTGTGTGTGTGTGTAAATGCGTGTGCGTGTGTGTGTGTGTGTGTGCTTGTGTATGTGTATGCAAGCGTGGGTGTGAGAAATGCCTTCGATGCATGAGAGAAAACCTTGCCAAGGTCATAATAGCTAAAACACGCATATCACTAGACAGGAAGTGAAATGTATCTTTCTTTAGCAGTGTGGGCACATTTGTTCACTTCTTTAGCTATATATGTTACAGTTTGTAAATTTCCTGGGTGTCAAACTCAGTAAATTTGTAAATTTCCTGAATTTTTCAGTAAATTGGTAAATTTACGGAGTGAATTTACAAATTGACTGGTTTGATGAATTTATTGTAACATATACAAAGCGATACATGTTAAAAGGTCGCAGGGGTCAAAGTTGAGGACAAAAGTTGCACCTTATTGTCCCAAAAATACTCTGTTTAGGAATAAACTGATCAGGGATCCATCTCGGGGGTGGCTGTTTGTAGGGGGTCCTTTTTATGAAGAGATGGTCGCCAGGACAGGTTCCACGGTATCATGTGATAAACAAAGGGAAGTAAGCACTCTATTCAATGCACACCAGATGTGCGTTACAGTTACCAAGAGTTACGCAGAACCAATCTCATGGCAATTCTGAGAATATATAAACAAGCATTGAACGGAACACACTGCTTTCAGTGCTTTTCTTTGTGCTTAATATTATTTTGTTTGGACCTAGCTATTGATGTGTACATTGTTGTTTGTTGTATGTTTATCAGGGTTTGCTAGTGTGTGATAGGGTTCGTGTCCGTCTGTAAATGTTAGTTTCTTTGTTAGTCCTGTGTTGACAACTCTTCGACAAGCGCTTAGAACTGTACCCAAGGAATACGCGCTATATAAGCTTCAAATTGATTGATTGATTGATCCTCTTTTTTATATTTAGTCAAGTTTTGACTAAATATTTTAACATCGAGGGGGAATCGAAACAAGGGTCGTGGTGTATGTGCGTGTGTGTGTGTGTGCGTGTGTGTGTGTGTAGAGCGATTCAGACTAAACTACTGGACCGATCTTTATGAAATTTGACATGAGAGTTCCTGGGTATGAAATCCCCATACGTTTTTATATTTAGTCAAGTTTTGACTAAATATTTTAACATCGAGGGGGAATCGAAACGAGGGTCGTGGTGTATGTGCGTGTGTGTGTGCGTGTGTGTGTGTGTGTAGAGCGATTCAGACTAAACTACTGGACCGATCTTTATGAAATTTGACATGAGAGTTCCTGGGTATGAAATCCCCGAACGTTTTCTTCATTTTTTTGATAAATGTCTTTGATGACGTCATATCCGGCTTTTCGTGAAAGTTGAGGCGGCACTGTCACGCCCTCATTTTTCAACCAAATTGGTTCAAATTTTGGTCAAGTAATCTTCGACGAAGCCCGGACTTCGGTATTGCATTTCAGCTTGGTGGCTTAAAAATTAATTAATGACTTTGGTCATTAAAAATCTGAAAATTTAAAAAAAAAAAAAATTTTATAAAACGATCCAAATTTACGTTTATCTTATTCTCCATCATTTGCTGATTCCAAAAACATATAAATATGTTATATTCGGATTAAAAACAAGCTCTGAAAATTAAATATATAAAAATTATTATCAAAATTAAATTGTCCAAATCAATTTAAAAACACTTTCATCTTATTCCTTGTCGGTTCCTGATTCCAAAAACATATAGATATGATATGTTTGGATTAAAAACACGCTCAGAAAGTTAAAACAAAGAGAGGTACAGAAAAGCGTGCTATCCTTCTTAGCGCAACTACTACCCCGCTCTTCTTGTCAATTTCACTGCCTTTGCCATGAGCGGTAGACTGACGATGCTACGAGTATACGGTCTTGCTGAAAAATGGCAGCTACTTGACTAAATATTGTATTTTCGCCTTACGCGACTTGTTTTCTCTTCACATTTCATTGTTTACTTTAATGCTTGTTTTTCTCTCAGGTGCCAGAATATTGGTTCTATACATAACTCTTACTTCATAACTCTACAGCACATCTCCTATGCACTTAGAGCACTTATACTTCCCTTTGTTTATCAGATTTAAAAAAAAAAAAGGGCTGTGCCACAGTAGTCTCCGATTGTCATGGGTTAACTGTAGTTTACCATTTTATCGTCCTTGGAGAGACCAAGGGCTATGTAGCTGCCTTGCGAGCCCCCGACAATCCCGCTGAGCGTCATCCTGACGTTGCTGTCGGACGTTCCTTGTTCCCACGTCATGACAAAGTCACAGTCAGTGCCGCTGCATTTAGAGTAGCACCCCTTAGCACTGCCACATCCTGCGTCATTTGTCAGCCTTCCGGTCTGGAATCAAACAATAACAAAATAAAATATTACTCCTTGAAAAGGATGTGAATAATCTCTCAAAGCAACAAATTGGGTGTACACGAATTCACAGTCACAATCACTGCCACTTCACTTGGTGTAACACTGCTTTGATACTTCTACAATCAAGGTCTTTCACTTGGTGTAACACTGTTTTGATGCTTCAACAATCAAGGTCTTTCTCTTGGTGTAACACTGCTTTGATACTTCCACAATCAAGGTCTTTCACTTGGTGTAACACTGCTTTGATGCTTCTACAATCAAGGTCTTTCACTTGGTATAACACTGCTTTGATACTTCTACAATCAAGGTCTTTCACTTGGTGTAACACTGTTTTGATGCTTCAACAATCAAGGTCTTTCTCTTGGTGTAACACTGCTTTGATACTTCTACAATCAAGGTCTTTCTCTTGGTGTAACACTGCTTTGATACTTCCACAATCAAGGTCTTTCACTTGGTGTAACACTGCTTTGATGCTTCAACAATCAAGGTCTTTCACTTGGTGTAACACTGCTTTGATACTTCCACAATCAAGGTCTTTTATTTGGTGTAACACTGCTTTGATACTTCCACAATCAAGGTCTTTTAGTTGGCGTAACACTGCTTTGATACTTCCACATGCACAATCAAGGTCTTTTACTTGGCGTAACACTGCTTTGATACTTCTACAATCAAAGTCTTTCACTTGGTGTAACACTGCTTTGATACTTCTACAATCAAGGTCTTTCACTTGGTGTAACACTGCTTTGATACTTCTACAATCAAGGTCTTTCACTTGGTGTAACACTGCTTTGATGCTTCAACAATCAAGGTCTTTCTCTTGGTGTAACACTGCTTTGATACTTCCACAATCAAGGTCTTTTATTTGGTGTAACACTGCTTTGATACTTCCACAATCAAGGTCTTTTAGTTGGCGACGTAACACTGCTTTGATACTTCCACAATCAAGGTCTTTTAGTTGGCGTAACACTGCTTTGATACTTCTACAATCAAGGTCTTTCACTTGGTGTAACACTGCTTTGATACTTCTACAATCAAGGTCTTTCACTTGGTGTAACACTGCTTTGATACTTCTACAATCAAGGTCTTTCACTTGGTGTAACACTGCTTTGATACTTCTACAATCAAGGTCTTTTACTTGGTGTAACACTGCTTTGATACTTCTACAATCAAGGTCTTTTACTTGGCGTAACACTGCTTTGATGTTTCTACAATCAAGGTCTTTTACTTGGCGTAACACTGCTTTGATACTTCTACAATCAAAGTCTTTCACTTGGTGTAACACTGCTTTGATACTTCTACAATCAAGGTCTTTTCCTTGGTGTAACACTGCTTTGATACTTCTACAATCAAGGTCTTTCACTTGGTGTAACACTGCTTTGATACTTCTACAATCAAGGTCTTTCACTTGGTGTAACACTGCTTTGATACTTCTACAATCAAGGTCTTTTACTTGGTGTAACACTGCTTTGATACTTCTACAATCAAGGTCTTTTACCTGGTGTAACACTGCTTTGATACTTCTACAATCAAGGTCTTTTAGTTGGTGTAACACTGCTTTGATACTTCAACAATCAAGGTCTTTTAGTTGGTGTAACACTGCTTTGATGCTTCAACAATCAAGGTCTTTTAGTTGGTGTAACACTGCTTTGATACTTCTACAATCAAGGTCTTTTAGTTGGTGTAACACTGCTTTGATACTTCAACAATCAAGGTCTTTTACTTGGTGTAACACTGCTTTGATGCTTCAACAATCAGGGTGTAACAGTTTATTTTTCTGTCTGAATTCAAGAAGAAGAAAAAAACAAGAAAATTGGTTGGCTATTATTTCTAACAAACGATGTCAACCAGTGAAATGTACATGCACCCACAAAAACACAATCATTGTGGCTACATTCGGTGTAGCAGTCTAATTGTATTCCCACTCTCAGGGTCTTTTGTCAAATGCAATGTCCGAATTTGAAGAAAAACACAATACTTGGTTAGTTATCATTCCTTCGGAACGATGTAAAGTTTTGACAAGGAAGAGAACCTACGGAAATATCCTTTAGGCTGTTCATAATATCCATATATCCTTGAAGATGAACAGTACGTAGCAATAAAACGAACAAGTTAGTTTTAGACAAAAAGAGGGGACACCGTGGATCGAAGCCACCGTTTGCTACCCTGGATACTGTCCGTTAGTGTGTGTGTGTGTCTTCCACCCGGCCTACCCAATCGCCTGTGAAAGGCAGTGAGGTGTCAGTCTAGCCTCAACCAACGCACATGCTGCGCAGGACAGTGCATGAAACAATCTTCAGTGCGGTTAACTTTCAAGAGAATTGACAAGGTCAGGATAGATCAATGGTGACTACACGTGAGATTAATGTCAATCGTTAATCTGTAGATCTGAATTCTTTCTGTTCTGTCATCTGTCTTCTTCTTTTTACATTTAGTCAAGTTTAGACTAAATGTTTTAACATAGAAGGGGAATCGAGACGAGGGTCGTCACAGGTGTGTGTGTGTGTGTGTGTGTGTGTGTGTGTGTGTGTGTGTGTGTGTGTGTGTGTGTGTGTGTGTGTGTGTGTGTGTGTGTGTTTGTGTGTGTGTGTGTAGAGCGATTCAGAGCAAACTACTGGACCGATCTTTATGAAATTTGACATGAGAGTGCCTGGGTATGATATCCCCAGACGTTTTTTTTCATTTTTTTGATAAATGTCTTTATGACGTCATATCCGGCTTTTTGTAAAAGTTGAGGCGGCACTGTCACATCCTCATTTTTCAATCAAATTGATTAAAACTTTGGCAAAGCAATCTTCGACGAAGGCCGGACTTTGGTATTGCATTTCAGCTTGGTGGCTTTAAAACTAATGAATGAGTTTGGTCATTAAATATCGGAAACTTGTAATCAATTTGTTTTTATTAAACGATCCAAAAATAATTTTTATCTTATTCTTCGTCATTTTCTGATTCCAAAAACATATACATGTGTTATATTTGGATTACAAACAAGCTCTGAAAATTAAAATATGAAAATTATGATTTAAAACAAAATTTCCGAAATCGATTTAGAAACAATTTCATCTTATTCCTTGTCGGTCCCTGATTCCAAAAACATATATAGATATGATATGTTTGGATTAAAAACAAACTCAGTACACTAAAAAGAATCGAGATACAGAAAAGCGTGTTATCCTGCTCAGCGCGAAAATTACCGCACTATTCTGGCTTGTCGATTTCACTGCCTTTGCCACGAGCGGTAGACTGACGAAACTACGAGTATGCGGTCTTGGTGAAAAAATGAAGTGCGTTCAGTATTCGGCTCTGCTTCTTCCCGGCAAAGCCGGGAACAAATTATATTTCTGTGGGAGGGAGTGTCGCTACTGTTCAGCTTTCACATCCCCCTCTGTGGGAGGGAGTGTCGCTACTGTTCAGCTTTCACATCCCCCTCTGTGGGAGGGAGTGTCGCTACTGTTCAGCTTTCACATCCCCCTCTGTGGGAGGGAGTGTCGCTACTGTTCAGCTTTCACATCCCCCTCTGTGGGAGGGAGTGTCGCTACTGTTCAGCTTTCACATCCCCCTCTGTGGGAGGGAGTGTCGCTACTGTTCAGCTTTCACATCACCCTCTGTGGGAGGGAGTGTCCGCTGTGGGGCAGCATATGATGAGTAGACAATTATGACTTTCAGCCCAGTCCAACTCTAAATACTCACAGGGGCAACAGGTGCGGGAGTTGTGACGGCTGCCTGCGTAGTGCCGGCGGTGGTGGGACCGGGAGTGGGCAGAGTGGAATCTAACAGCAGAGAACCAGCTCGGACATCCACCCAGTAAGTACTATAATCCTTTAGGAAGGTTGCTCTGAAATTCAATTTAAATAATATGTAGTACATGTAATAATAATAATAATAACAGCTTATATAGCGCGAACCACAGTAAATTATATGCTCTCCACGCTTTACAGACTTTTAGACTTAAAATGCGGGAGAGAAATTCAAAGAGAAAGATTCAGAGAAAGGGAATGAGACAAATCTCAATCAAGAGAGTGAGACAGAGATACTGCAGTGAGAGAAAGATCGCCACGCCTTCGTCTTCCATCATGTAAGCATACTTTTTTTAAATCTGTCGCATTGTTCTGACCTAGTAGGCCGTGAACTTGTCCCCGTTTGTCTGAGACCAACACTGAGGGAGTGTTGAGCACATGTGAGTTCAATAACAACAATAACAACACTTGTCAGTAAGTACTGGTGTCACATGACTGATGTGAACCAGCTGATTGGCTAATGGCGATGCGCTTAAAATTGTTAGCGCACTCTTGGAGTGCACTAACTTTTCCACAGAGTGTATTCTTCCACCCTTTGCCTAAGCGGGACTGTGCTCTCATCCTCAGAATTAATTAATGACATGTAGCTTATATTCTCCACACTACCAAATGACCATAAATTTCCTGCGGCTCAATTAAAGCAGAAGTGGGTTTTTTTCTGACAGATTGCATGTGCCTGAGCCACAGTGAAGCCCACTGATCTAAAAAAAGAAGCCGCTGTGTCTCATCTCATTTTCGACTTGCATAGATTCTTCTCATATGCCGTGTTTAAGTGGCATGTAGCTTATTATCCATGATTACCAAATGATGAGTTAGTATACAATTCCCAGCGGCTAACAGAAAACACAAGTGTTATTCCGATAACGTACCAGCTGGCAGACAAGCACTTGGAAGTCGACTGGCTCGATCGACTCTGTCATACGTAGCAGACTCAGGGGTGGGACTCTCTAAAATGTGATGAAAAAAAAGGAAATCCCCCTTTTATTTAGGGGGGTTTGGGGGCATGCTCCCCCGATTTTTTTTTAAATGGTACATTAAAATCTGTGCAATCTGGTGCATTCTGAGACTAAAATTCAACTCGTTTGGATTAGGTAAACAAGTCGCGTAAGGCGAAAATACAATATTTAGTCAAGTAGCTGTCGAACTCACAGAATGAAACGGAACGCAATGCCATTTTTCAGCAAGACCGTATACTCGTAGCATCGTCAGTCCACCGCTCATGGCAAAGGCAGTGAAATTGACAAGAAGAGCGGGGTAGTAGTTGCGCTGAGAAGGATAGCACGCTTTTCTCTACCTCTCTTCGTTTTAACTTTCTGAGCGTGTTTTTAATCCAAACATATCACATCTATATGTTTTTGGAATCAGGAACCCACAAGGAATAAGATGAAATTGTTTTTAAATCGATTTCGGAAATTTTATCCAAGCGGAGCGCGGGCGAAGCCCGCGCGTAGCGAGGTAGTTTTTTTTTTCATCTCCCAGCACTGAAAATTTTTTTGCCAAGTGGTGTCTGTCTGGACATTGTTCTAGAATTCATCTTTTAGCACAATATTAGCGACACTGTTTGGACAATTCTATTAAAATTAGGCGTACAAACTGATTTTGTTTCGGGGAATCCTCTCAGAGGATCAGAATTTTCATACAATATCATCGGAAGCTGTTACAACGGGAAAATGTGAAACTTTTGTCACTTTTTAACATGGAATTTCATCTTTGAGCGTTTCAAGCGGACTTTAATAAAATAGTTATTTGCGAATTAAGCAGCGGAAGACACTCACCGGTTCAACATGTGTATGGTCATTAAACCTCAAAACATTTCAGTAAGTGGTTTAGACAAACACCTCCGCCATGTGAGGGTGACTGGTTTGTAGCTGAAGAGTTTTTTTCTAAAGTGTGTTCTAAATACAAATGACGTACTGGTAATGATGTAATGAGTTGTTCTAATCTTGTTCTTGGAACTCTTGCTGTTCCAAGCTTGTTCTTAGCAAGTCTTGGTGACGAGAACAAAGACTATCAATGAAATCTTTAGAAATAACCTCTGACAACGACGACGATGACGACGACGACGACGATAACAACAACAACAACAAATGACATCGACGACGACGACGACAACAACAACAACAACAACAACAACAACAACAACAACAACAACAACAACAACAACAACAACAACAACAACAACAACAACAAAAACAACAACACGAGAACAACAACAATCACGACAACGAACATGACAACAACAACACCAACAACTACGACGACAACTACAACGACTGGGTTATGATGACATCACCAATGATTTAAAGGCCGTTAAAAAATCGTTAAATCCTATTTCTTCACTGATTCTTATGAAATTTTAAAGGTAGGTTTGTTGTCCCCAACTTATTTTCACTCCATACTTTTCCAGAAGAAAAACATAATTTTGGCAGTTAAAAACCGTTAAATTTCAATTCTTCACCGATATTTATGAAATTTTGTGGGTAGGTTCGTTGTCCCCAACTGATTTTCACTCTATACTTTTCCAGAAGAAAGACATAATTTTGGCAGTTAAAAAACGTTAAATTTCAATTCTTCACCTATCTTTATGAAATTTAGTGGGTGGGTCCGTTGTCCCAAACTGAATTTTAAGACATACTTTTCCAGACAAAAAACCTTATTTTTGGCAGTTAAAAACCGTTAAATCTCAATTCTTCATCGATATTTATGAAATTTTGTGGGTAGGTTCGTTGTCCCCAACTGATTTTCACTCCATACTTTTCCAGAAGAAAAACATAATTTTGGCAGTTAAAAACCGTTACATTTAAATTTTCACCTATCTTTATGAAATTTAGTGGGTGGGTCCGTTGTCCCAAACTGAATTTCAAGACAAACTATTCCAGTCAAAAAAACTTATTTTTGGCAGTTAAAAACCGTTAAGTCTCAATTCTACACCGATATTTATGACATTTTGTGGGTAGGTTTGTTGTCAGATTTGACATGATGGCAGAATTGAAAGTGTGAGATATCCTGATGTTTCACAATTTATGCTGCATAATTCAGCCCCATAGGCGCTTGAATTTTAGGTGGAGTTGGGTTTTTTTTCAGCCCAAACCAGTAACCCCCACATGGTTTTCATGTCCCTTTCTGAGAGACTTCAAGAAGTTTCAATTTGACGTCATGATTAGCCTGCCGCATTAGCAAGTATGAAAACACGTCATCGATGACACATTTTAAGACAGAGAGAGAGAGAGAGAGAGAGAGAGAGAGAGAATCATGTACACACAGATGGACGACTTCGCTTGGGGTATGTACTGCCCGGCAGTACACATCTACTTAATTTTTAATTTTCAGAGCTTGTTTTTAATCTAAATATAACATATTTATATGTTTTTGGAATTAGAAAATAATGGAGAATAAGATGAACGTAAATTTGAATCGTTTTATAAAAAAGATTTTTTTTACAATTTTCAGATTTTTAATGACCAAAGTCATTAATTAATTTTTAAGCCACCAAGCTGAAATGCAATACCGAAGTCCGGGCTTTGTCGAAGATTACTTGACCAAAATTTCAACCAATTTGGTTGAAAAATGAGAGCGTGACAGTGCCGCCTCAACTTTCACGAAAAGCCGGATATGACGTCATCAAAGACATTTATCAAAAAAAAGAAAAAAGGAATATACCCAGGAACTCTCATGTGAAATTTTATTAAGATCGGTCCAGTAGTTTTGTCTGAATCGCTCTATACACACGCACACACGCACGCACGCACACACACACATACATCACGACCCTCATCTCGATTCCCCCTCTATGTTAAAACGTTTGTCAAAACTTGACTAAATGTAACAAGACATTCTCCTCACTCCCCCCCCCCCCCCCCCCCAAAAAAAAAAAACCATCAACCAAACAAAACACACTTTCACACAACAATGGTAACATTGTAATGGTGCATACTTACGTAATGAACCATGTATCCATAATCCAATACTGGCAATAGTATGATTCAATGCATTGAAGCTCAAAATTACTATTAGTTATCAGGAGTTTTAAGTCAGCACAATTTAACTTTCAAACCTCCAGTGTTCTGTTCCATCTTCACTTCTCTCCATATCATTCAGTGAACAAGTTATAGATACTGTGATGAAATGGGACGCAGAAAAATAGATAACTCCAGCGGAATTCGCGGATTCGCGGAAAAGTCCCACCCCTGCAGACTACACTGAAATACGACTGCATCAGTTCAGTAAATGAATGGTTTCTGAATTATTATTTCAAGGCAACAACAAGTTTCTCGGAACTTAATCGGAATCGAAAACGTGTAGGGTTCAGAACGTTCTTACCATGTATAAGATTAATATTACCAACCTGCCTCATGCATGCAGACTCAGTGCAACGTGACAAGCAATTTTTGTTTTTCAAATGTGACTGCAGTGGTTCGATTGCCTTAAGCTTCAGCCACATACGCGATTCAATCGTTGAGATTCAATCGCGCGATTCAATCTTGAGCCGATTGCACATCACATCGTAGGCCATTGACCCGTCACACGATGAACGATAGACGAACGATTGACTAACGATTGACGAACGATAACTCCACGCGAGCGGGGCGGAAGTGACGTGTCACAGTGAACACGGCAAACGCGCTTTGCGAGAGCAGACGCTAATGTTCAAACATCGCTCTACCTTTCTGAAAAATACCTTTCAGCATTACGCCTTTGCGAGAAATATAGTTCCCAGACAGTTGTAATTAATGTTTCCCAACTGCTGTACACGCCTAAAACGTCTCCTTTATATCTGAGTAAAAAACTGTTCTTCCAATAAGTTTTGAATTGATGAAGAGACAGCGCTGTCCACCACTGTCCGCCATTTTTTACGTCACGGCGTGAAGGCCGCAATGACGCGTTCTGATTGGCTCTGCCCCTGCGATTGACTGACGACTGGGTCGCAGGAATAGAACAAGTTCTAAAGCTCAAAGCTACGAGGGAATCGCATGAGACTGAGTCGCAGACTTGTCGTAGCTATTTGCCACGACTCGGTCGCCCGTGTGACAGGGTAAATCGCACGATTGAATCGCGCATGTGGCGGCCCCATTAGCCTAGCAGACGACATAAACCCCGCTCAGCAAATTAACATGTTGGGCAAATGTGAAAGAAAAAACGATGGGGATATAAATTATAATACGTGTAGGGTTCAGAGCATTCTTACCGTCCATATTTAGTTCCAGACTCCCCGATGAGTGTAGATACAACACGAGAAACATACCACATTCATTTTGAAAATGTGCTAACCGTCGACAGTCCTTGGAGTCAATTCAAGGGGCGCCACTCTGCACAGTCAATCCATCGAAGAGAGCTGAAGGTTTCGAATCACAAATAACTAAGAGCACAGTTCTATCTCCGAGTTCAAATGAGGTCTCTATGAAAGATCATCACTTTTTAGCTTAACGCTACACTGGAATTTACCAACAGAAATTAAAATGCGTGACGAAAGCAGACGACACACTTGAGACAGCCCACAAAAAAGTAGATCTTACACGACCTGACCACACAGTTATGCCTATTCAGATGCGCGTAGCAAAATGTGCGTTTTCAATCTTCTTTTCTTCTGGCGGTACTGACAATATCGTTATTGAAACAATCCCAGTGCACTAAGGGATTTATAGAGCAAATCTCAAAAATAATTATTGAACTCAGCGCTATGCGCTTCGTTCAATAATGAATTTTCTCGATTTGCTCTATAAATCCCTTAGTGCATTGGGATGTCTCAATAACTTAAATAATAACAATAACAACAATAACAACAATAACAACCAGCAGACCGACCTGAAGCGAACGTGTCCCTGGCTAGTGGTTGGTGGAGTCCACTTAAACTCCATGCTGATTTTTTCAATAGCGCTGGTATGTGTCACAGCACTGCCCAGGGGCTGCAGAAATGATCAAACACAAATATTAATTGTATTCCGGCAAGATAAATATTTGTTTGACAACCCCCCCCAAAAACAAAACAAACAAGAACGCTGAGGGGTGATTAACCATTCAGCCAAGCGAATGCATGCTGAAATACTTCGGAACACACACACACACACACACACAACAGGGGTGCGTATCGCTAGCGCTACGTGTCATTTGTGCCACGTGTCATTTGTGCTACGTGTCATGTGTGCTACGTGCCGCTATTGCTACGTTGATTAGTGCAACAAATAATTTGTCGATGAGTCGCTATCATTCGTTCATTATCACTACGTGTCGACAGCACTACATCTTTTAGCGCTACGTGTCATTATCGCTACGTGTCAATACCACTACTTACTGACGACTCTCTCTTTCTCATATTTTCTCTCGCTCCCATTCCTGGTTTGTGTGTGTGTATGTATGTCTGTGTATGTGTGTGTGTGTGTCTGTTTCAGTGTGTGTGTGTGTGTGTGTGTGTCTGTGTGTGTCTGTGTGTGTCTGTGTGTGTGTCTGTGTGTGTGTGTGTGTGTGACTCTCTCTCTCTTGCTCGCTCGCTCGCTCACTCTGTGTCTCTCTCTCTCTCTCTCTCTCTCTCTCTCTCTCTCTCTCTCTCTCTCTCTCTCTCTCTCATGTTATGTTCGTTTGTATGCATGTTTTTGTTTGTTTGTTCGTTTGTTTGCTTTTTACATTTAGTCAAGTTTTGACTAAATGTTTTAACATAGAGGGGGGAATCTAGACGAGGGTCGTGGTGTGTGTGTGTGTGTGTGTGTGTGTGTGTGTGTTTGTGTTTGTGTTTGTGTGTGTGTGTGTGTGTGTGTGCGTGTGCGTGTGCGTGTGTGTAGAGAGCGTTTCAGAGTACACTACTAAACCGATCTGTATGAAATTTTTCATGAGAGTTCCTGGGTATGATATCCCCAGACGTTTTTTTCATTTTTTCGATGAATGTCTTTGATGACGTCATAGTTCCGGCATTTTGTAAAAGTTGAGGCGGCACTGTCACACCCTCATTTTTCAATCAAATTGATTGAAATTTTGGCAAAGCAATCTTCGACGAAGGCCGGACTTTCGTATGCATTTTAGCTTGGAGGCTTAAAAATTAAATAATGACTTTGGTCATTACAAATCTGAAAATTGTAATTAAATTTTGTTTTTATAAAACGATCCAAAAGTACGTTTATCGTATTCTTCATCATTTTCTGATTCCAAAAACATATGATTATGTTATATTTGGATTAAAAACAAGCTCTGAAAATTAGAAATATAACAATCATGATTAAAATTAAATTTCCGAAATCGATTTAAAAACAATTTCATCTTATTCCCTGTCCGTTCTTGATTTCAAAAACATATAGATATGATATGTTTGGATTAAAAACACGTTCAGAAAGTTAAAAAGAGTAGAGATATAGAAAAGCGTGCTATCCTCCTCAGCGCTACCGCGCTTTTCTGGATTGTTAATTTCACTGCCTTTGCCACGAGCGGTGGACAGACGATGCTACGAGTGTACGGTCTTGCGTAAAAAATGCAAGGCGTTCAGTTTCATTCTGTGAGTTCGACTGAGCTTGACTAAATGTTGTATTTTCGCCTTACGCGACTTGTTATGGTCTATTTATAAATAAATCCCTGTGCCTTGAATATGTGCGCGATATAAATTGCATTAACAAAACAAAAAAAATCCCTGCGCTTAGAACTGTACCCACGGAATACGCGCGATATCAGCCTCATATTGATTGATTGATTGATATGTTGGTCTGTGTCGAGCATAATTAACTCCAGAAATGCACGAAAACTAACCTTTCTGCAATAACTTTCCATAACTTATCGATTATTGCAATATCTATCCATTGGAGTATCTAGTTGTCTAAGTGTGATGATATCCCAGCATTTGAGAACTTTAAAATCAAAAAGTGGCTGCCAATTTCACAAAATGAGCAATTTTTTAGAAGGCTTTACGCGATTTCGGCAAAACGCTGCCGATTTCACGTATTGGTCAGCGTTTTGCCGATTACGCGAAATGGGCAAAAATGTTGCCCATTACGCGGAATCGTCAATTTCTTGAATTCGGCACGACATATACTTGCTTGTTTCATCCGGCCCTCGCCCATTGAGGGTAACTCGATTAATAACAATAAGAAATAGAGATTAAAACAAGTCGCGAAAGGCGAAAATACAACATTTAGTCAAGCTGTCGAACTCACAGAATGAAACTGAACGCAATGCAATTTTTGAGCAAGACACAGCCGTCAAGCCTTTAAATACCATATTTCTTAAAGTTCACCTACCCAGTGTAGTATTGTAATAAATGTTTTGGTTTTAAAATTATTAAGGATTTGTGATTTTAGTTATTGTCGTCATAACTGATGTCTGATACATATATAATTCTTACTGATACTTCTATACTGTTTATTTTACGCATATGTACAATTGATGGTTAAATACGTTTTGTTAAGGAGGAGCATGCTTGTGCGTGTGTGCTGTTGTGGGTTTTGTGTGGGGAATGTATGCGTTCGTGCGTGAGCGTGTGTGTGACTGAGATTGCAAGCGTGCATTTTGCATTTGGAAGGGTGTGTATGGATTGATTGATTGTACTCTGGCCAAAACATGTCCCTAGTGTACTGCACATGGTTGAAATAAAATCTTATGTCTTATTGTCTTATGTATACTCGTAGCATCGTCAGTCCACCGCTCATGGCAAAGGCAGTGAAATTGACAAGAAGAGCGGGGTAGTAGTTGCGCTGAGAAGGATAGCACGCTTTTCTCTACCTCTCTTCGTTTTAACTTTCTGAGCGTGTTTTTAATCCAAACATATCATATCTATATGTTTTTGGAATCAGGAACCGACAAGGAACAAGATGAAAGTGTTTTTAAATTGATTTCGAAAATTTAATTTTGATCATAATTTTTATATTTTTAATTTTCAGAGCTTGATTTTAATCCAAATATAACATATTTATATGTTTTTGGAATCAGAAAATGATGAAGAATAAGATGAACGTAAATTTGGATCGTTTTATAAATCTTTTTTTTTTTTTTACAATTTTCAGATTTTTAAAGGTACTGAACTTGTCAAATCCAGGTGCACGTACCTCAGGCAGCTATCCGTTAGAAGAACTACCAAGTTTCATTGACTTGCATCCAAGGAGTCAAGAACTGCAATTATTTTACGAATTAATTTCGGACTGTGTCCCGGCTGGTCTTGGCCTATTTTTGGCTCACGTAAGTGTAGCCTATGCGATGCTAACTTTTGTCTGTCTGTGCGTGCGTGCGTGTGTGATAGAAACTTTAACATTTCGTCATTTGAAGACGTCACACGCACGTATGTGCGTGCGTGTGTATGTCTGTGGTAGAAACTTTAACATTTCGTCATTTGAAGACGTCACATTATGGCGTAAGAGGGTTAGACGTCACGCGAAGGAATTACTGAAAGTCTCGGTCATTGTTACTTTGAGCGGGCCGAGACTAGTTGGCAGTCGTGTCGCAGGTATTGTTGACACTCTCTCTCTTTCTCTTTCTCTCTCTCTCTCTCTCTCTCTCTCTCTCTCTCTCTCTCTCACCTCGCGCCCCCTAATTGGCGTAGAGGCGCGTCCCCCGGGTGGTGGATGGGGGAGCCTTCTCTACTAACTTCTGAGAGAAGGTCGCATCACTCTCGATGCCGTGAACCTAATTAGGATCTTTTTCTTGTTTCTTCTCTATTTCTGCCTCCCCAAAGTCCTTTTACTTTCCTTTTCTCACCCATAAAATTCTTCACTTATTACCCTTGTTAAGTGGTTCTTGTATAGAATATAGTCAATGTTTGTAAAGATTTTAGTCAAGCAGTATGTAAGAAATGTTTAGTCCTTTGTACTGGAAACTTGCATTCTCCCAGTAAGGTCATATATTGTACTACGTTGCAAGCCCCTGGAGCAATTTTTTTATTAGTGCTTTTGTGAACAAGAAACACTTAACAAGTGGCTCTATCCCATCTCCCCACTTTCCCCTATCCCATCTCTCCCCTTTCCCTCGTCGCGATATAACCTTCGTGGTTGAAAACGACGTTAAACACCAAATAAAGAAGAAGTCTCTCTCTCTCTCTCTTTCAACTTCAAGCGTTATTATTCTGATTTGTTTCGTTTTGGTTTCATTTTTCATTGCTCATTTTTCTTTTTGATTTATCTCCCTTCCCCCTTCTTTTGCGCTTGGAGGACATCATCTTCTCTGATAAGTCGTTTTGATATTTGTATTGTTGTTTTCATATTTTTTTTAACCTGTTGAAGACCATTAGGTCGAAACGTTGTTCATTGTCATTTGTTTGTATATTTCGTTGCGAGTCCAGAATATTAGGTATTACTCTTAGTCGTGTCCCTGTAAGTAGGCTACATGCAGACAGACATATCTAGATCTAGTGTCACGCTTTCTTGCACAGTGTCACCAATGCTTACTGTGTGTGTGTGTGTGTGTGTGTGTGTGTGTGTGTGTGTGTGTGTGTGTGTGTGTGTGTGTGTGTGTGTGTGTGTGTGTGTGTGACGGAGTGATTGAGCAAACTGTTTGTCTATTTCTTACGTGAGCCTTGAAGGCTTCGCCTCTTGTTGGATCTAAATTTAGATCAGGTCACCACATATTGCACAAAAAGACACGTCACTAGTAGCAAACTATGTCAGACATCATCATGAGTTTGTGTAAAACAAAATGGAGGCCGGAATCACTCAGTTGAATCGAACTCCGACCAAACACCACGTAATAACTAGGTTAATTTATGCACTCGCGTGAACAAGCCAACTGTCGAGCTTCACAGATAACGTCGTTGGGTAGTTTTGGGTTTGTTTTACTACCATAGGAGGATTTTTGAACTGTAAATGCACTCAGCTGCAACAAAAACGGAAAACGAAGGCTGTGAGCTGCACTGTGCCTTTAAGACCAAAGTCATTGATTAATTTTTAAGCCATCAAGCTGAAATGCAATACTTTGGTAATGTCCGGCCTTCGTCGAACATTGCTTGGCCAAAATTTCAATCAATTTTATTGAAAAATGAGGGTGTGACAGCAGTGCCGCCTCAACTTTTACAAAAAGCCGGATATGACGTCATCAAAAGTATTTATCGAAAAAAAGAAAAAAACGTCCAGGGATATCATTTCCAGGAACTCTCATGTCAAATTTCATAAAGATCGGTCCAGTAGTTTGGTCTGAATCGCTCTACACACACACACGCACAGACAGACACACACACACATACACCACGACCCTCGTCTCGATTCCCCCTCTATGTTAAAACATTTAGTCAAAACTTGACTAAATGTAAACAAGTCGCGTAAGGCGAAAATACAACATTTAGTCAAGTAGCTGTCGAACTCACAGAATGAAACGGAACGCAATGCAATTTTTCAGCAAGACCGTATACTCGTAGCATCGTCAGTCCACCGCTCATGGCAAAGGCAGTACAGTGAAATTGACAAGAAGAGCGGGGTAGTAGTTGCGCTGAGAATATAGCACGCTTTTCTCTACCTCTCTTCGTTTTAACTTTCTGAGCGTGTTTTTAATCCAAACATATCATATCTATATGTTTTTGGAATCAGGAACCGACAAGGAATAAGATGAAAGTGTTTTTAAATTGATTTCGAAAATTTAATTTTGAAAATAATTTTTTAATTTTTAATTTTCAGAGCTTGTTTTTAATCCAAATATAACATATTTATATGTTTTTGGAATCAGAAAATGATGGAGAATAAGATAAACGTAAAGTTGGATCGTTTTATAAAAAAAATAATTTTTTTACAATTTTCAGATTTTTAATGACCAAAGTCATGAATTAATTTTAAAGCCACCAAGCTGAAATGCAATACCGAAGTCCGGGCTTCGTCGAAGATTTCTGGACCAAAATTTCAACCAAATTGGTTGAAAAATAAGAGCGTGACAGTGCCGCCTCAACTTTCACGAAAAGCCGGATATGACGTCATCAAAGACAGTTATCAAAAAAATGAAACAAGTCGCGTAAGGCGAAAATACAATATTTAGTCAAGTAGCTGTCGAACTCACAGAATGACACTGAACGCAATGCCATTTTTCAGCAAGACCGTATACTCGTAGCATCGTCAGTCCACCGCTCATGGCAAAGGCAGTGAAATTGACAAGAAGAGCGGGGAAGTAGTTGCGCTAAGAAGGATAGCACGCTTTTCTGTACCTCTCTTTGTTTTAACTTTCTGAGCGTGTTTTTAATCCAAACATATCATATCTATATGTTTTTGGAATCAGGAACCGACAAGGAATAAGATGAAAGTGTTTTTAAATTGATTTCGACAATCTAATTTTGATAATAATTTTTATATATTTAATTTTCAGAGCTTGTTTTTAATCCAAATATAACATATTTATTAATTATATGTTTTTGGAATCAGAAAATGATGGAGAATAAGATGAACTTAAATTTGGATCGTTTTATAAATTTTTATTTTTTTTTACAATTTTCAGATTTTTAATGACCAAAGTCATTAATTAATTTTTAAGCCACCAAGCTGAAATGCAATACCGAAGTCCGGGCTTCGTCGAAGATTACTTGACCAAAATTTCAACCAATTTTGTTGAAAAATGAGGGCGTGACAGTGCCGCCTCAACTTTCACGAAAAGCCGGATATGACGTCATCAAAGACATTTATCAAAAAAATGAAAAAAACGTTCGGGGATTTCATACCCAGGAACTCTCATGTCAAATTTCATAAAGATCGGTCCAGTAGTTTAGTCTGAATCGCTCTACACACACACAGACACACACACGCACATACACCACGACCCTCGTCTCGATTCCCCCCTCTACGTTAAAATATTTAGTCAAAACTTGACTAAATATAAAAAACGACTGAGGATATCATTCCCAGGAACTCTCATGTCAAATTTCATAAAGATCGGTCCAGTAGTTTGGTCTGAATCGCTCTACACACACACACACACAGACAGACACACACACATACACCACGACCCTCGTCTCGATTCCCCCCTCTACGTTAAAACATTTAGTCAAAACTTGACTAAATGTAAAAAAGAGAGAGAGAAAGAGAGAGAGAGAGACAATGACAAAGAGAGAGAGAGAGAGAGAGAGAGAGAGAGAGAGAGCAAGAGAGAGAGAGAGAGAGAGAGAGAGAGAGAGAGAGAGAGAGACAGACAGAGAGAGAGAGAGCAAGAGAGAGAGAGAGAGAGACAGAGAGAGAGAGAGAGCTTGCAAGAGACACACAGAGAGAATATCTGAGAAGAACAAATAATCTTGAGTGTTTGGGGGAAAGAGCGTCGACAGGTGATATCATAATCTCTTGCCTTTCGATATGACGTCATTTGTGTGTTACAGAATCGATATGATATCGATCAGCCGAACAGAGTGTAAAGTCAATGCAGGCTTAAAGTATAATTTACTTTCAAGGTATTCCTACATTTTAAGCATATTTTCAATGCCAAACACCATAAAACTAAATATTTTTTAAATCAGCAAATGATTTGATTTCTTGATGTCGTCTTTGGTTTAAACAGTGTTTATTCAACAATTCATAGATAATTCAACATAATATATGTTAAGGATCAACAACAAGCTCAAGCTTATGATGATGTCGTCTTTCTGTGTCTGAATGCGCTCTCTTTGTCTTCTCTGTACGCATGCAACTCTGTCTTTCATAATTCAGATTGACAGGCCCCGTGAGCGAGCCACTTTCCAATGGCAGCTAAACTCCCGTATGAAAAAAGTACTGTTGTCTGGGGTGCAGTTTGAAGTATTCTCAGTGTTGAAAAAGTACTGTTGTCTGGGGTGCAGTTTGAAGTATTCTCAGTGTTGAAAAAGTACTGTTGTCTGGGGTGCAGTTTGAAGTATTCTCAGTGTTGAAAAAGTACTGTTGTCTGGGGTGCAGTTTGAAGTATTCTCAGTGTTGAAAAAGTACTGTTGTCTGGGGTGCAGTTTGAAGTATTCTCAGTGTTGAAAATGTACTGTTGTCTGAGGTGCAGTTTGAAGTATTCTCAGTGTTGAAAAAGTACTGTTGTCTGGGGTGCAGTTTGAAGTATTCTCAGTGTTGAAGAATTTGTAAAGAGAATAAATGAGTACAAGCGGGAGTAATGAAAGCCAATTTGTGTGCATTGTTTGCTTATGGCAGGACGATTGCGAGTTTGACTCCGTTCTTGTCATGCTGCATAGAGTGTAACATACAATCTTGCACCATATGCTTTAGTCGTGGCAAAGAAGGAAAGCGTGAGACATTACAATCTATCTACCAATACATTCCCATCACTCACATCGCAGACAAACTTTGAACCGTTAATGAGAGCAAAGGTGCCTAGTTTCACAGACCCATCGCTCGTAGACTGTGTTGTTAACAGGAATCCTTGAAAGCTGTTTTGCGCTGCATCTGTCGTTGCGATTGTCACTGAAACAGTTCAGGGTTTATGAAATAATAATCTTATATAATATATGGTTGATATAAATTCAACATTTAGCAAAACTAAAAGCTGAATTTGTTTTACAAACTGAAATCGAAAATGTTAGTACAGTAATAAATTTTCATTTGATTAAAGGTACTGAGTCAAATCCAGGTGCACGGAGCCCCTGGGGCATTTAGTCATACCTCAGGCAGCTATCAGTTAGAAGAACTACAAAGTTTCATTGACTTGCACCCAAAGAGTCAAGAACTGCGATTTTTTTACGAATTAATTTCGTACTCGGACCCGGCTGGTCTTGGCCTATTTTTGGATCTAAATTTAGATCAGGTAGATCACCACATGCACATCATGCACATTACTGAAAAGACACGTCACTAGCAAACTATGTCAGACGTCATCATGAGTTTGTGTAAAACAAAATGGAGGCCGGAATCACTGTTGAATCAAACTCCGACCAAACACCACGTAATAACTAGGTTAATGTATGCACTCGCGTGAACAAGCCAACTGTCGAGCTTCACAGATGTCGTCGTTGGGTAGTTTTGGGTTCGTTTTACTACCATACCTATGCATAAGAGGATTTTTGAACTGTAAATGCACTCAGCTGCAACAAAAACGCAAAACGAAGGCTGTGAGCTGCACTGTGCCTTTAATATACTTACCCAACTCACACAGTTAATTCCCTCCCACCTTCCCCGCTAGTGGGGTTGTTCTAAAAAAAGAGGGAAGGTTTTTCTACGCTTTCATACGAATGAATTCAATGTGGTGGCAAGGTCAGGAAGTCACGTGACTTTGTCCTGTTTATGGGTCAAGGTAGCTTTTTTTTAGAGTTGCCTCCCTTGTTATCAAGGTGATGCGATGCAGCGTTCTAGCACTAGACTGAAGTAAATTGCAATATGTGAGTTGGGATAAGATATGTAATTTAATGAAGAATTACATTGGGGAGGGAAGACAAAAGAAGTGGTCAATTTGAATTATCTATTTTTATTTTCAGAGGGGGAAAGGGAGAGGGGTGGAGGGGAGTAGGGGGAAGGGGGAAGTAAATAGAGAGGGCCCCAAAGGGTTTAAAATCGTGATCGTGATTGGCGTTTTTTGACCTTTCTGTGACCGTGATTGCCGAAATTTCCATTTCTGTGATCGTGATGGGACTTTGCCCGTGATCCGTGATGACAAAAAAAAATCAAGTCTCGTGATCGTGATCGTCATTTGTTTTCGTGATCGTGATGGGCATTATTGCAAAGCATTTTATTTTCAACGTACATTTTTCACAGCTGTATCACTCTATGATCCTCTATTCGTCAAGGAGTCAATGCTGATTGAAGGGAAGCAACAACACATTCAGAAATATGATTTTGACAGCGATTGCTTCCCTTTAAGAGAACCAATCACACAAAAAAGAGATCCAATCAGAAGGCGAATTGCAAAAGTCTGCCAAACTTCATCCAATGGAAGGGCTTCGAGCTAAAGTTTTGAGTGCATTCAGTCCAATTCGAATTCGAAGATCAAAAATGGCGTGCAGCGGTACTGTCATCGAACTTCTGTTATATTTTGTGGATGCAAGCCAGACCAAAGCAGGCGGCGAGAATGCCTTCCTTGGTGGAAAGGTCAGGCTACGGGTTCGTCTTTCCGAAGACGAAATGTCAAGGTATGTTGATCTATCAGGGCCGGACAAGGTAAGTACTGGAGGGGGGGGGGGGGGGGGGGGTTACAGATGGGGGTCGGGGCAAAGCCCCTTGGTGGGGTTCCAGGAGGCGAAACCCCCTTGGTGGGGGTTGGAAGGGGGCGAAGCCCCCTTGAAGCTGAACGTTTTTGGTAATCTTGAACTTTAGCGTGTTAAATTCACAGCTCAGTATCCAGTGCTAGTGACATTCTTGACTTATTTTTGATACAAGTCCATGTAAGCAAGCCAAAGAACATTTGTCGCGAAATTAATTGACGGATTGAGCTCCAAACTTAAGCATAATTAATTAATTTGGTTGTTCAATCGACGAAAATGCACCGAAAATGGCGTACGTTGTCAACCATGGGACATCATTTACACGAAAGAGTTGTCTCCCTTTGCCCGCTCATACGGATAATTCCTTCTTTGACCCATGTAAACGAAATGCATTCGTACAGTTCATCGGAGTTCATTCCGTAACTTCAAAGGGATCTAAAATGACTTGTTATGATTACAAGTGCAGGTTCTACAAATTTGGAGACTTAAATGCCTCTGAATTATGAGCTATGAATTTAACACGCTAAAGTTATAAAAAAAGCATTTGGGAGGTACATGCTTAAGCCAGGGGGGGGGGGGGGGTTGTGCAACCCCTGTAACCCCCCCCCCCTCCCCTAGTCCGGCCCTGTCTATGTTGCTCTATGACTGTTCTGAATGTAGGCAAAGATCTTGACATTTTTTCAAGATCTTTGAGTTTGATTGAGTTCATTGACATTGTCGACATTGCCACGTCCGGCTGTCACTCGCTCAGTGTGACCTCGACTGGCTCGAGTCTGATTGAGTCTGTGTGTAGCCAAAACCGAAACTAGAAATGTGTTTTTCATCCCAGCAACGTGGACACGCTTGGCATAGATTCTAATTGTCGCTTAAGCTTGGATTTATTTTAGCGCCTGTAAACTTATCAACAATGGGTGAAATTCAGGAACTATGGCGGGGAGACGTGCCAGTTTGGGTCACTTGATCCTCATGTCAAAGTCGATCAAAGTCATGTTTGTTGTTATAGACTCTTCCATCACACATACATGTACTTTAATTTCAATCCACCCAATAGTTTTTGAGAAAATGGGTTTAAAAGATTTAGCTCTGGAAATGTGAAATTGTGCAAGTATATATGAAATAATGAGTGGCTGCTGACACCAGTTGATCATGTTTAAAATCAAGGATTAGATTGTTCATAAAATAACTAAAACTCTTCAGCTTCTGGGGCCTGGCCCATGTACCCCACAAGGGGTCTACCCCTGGACCCCAGGTTGTAACCCCCCCCCCCCCCCCCCCCCCCCTCTGGCTTAACTGCTCCGCCCCTGGAGTGTATATTCCTGTGAGTGTCTGTGTGTGAGAGAGAGAGAGAGAGAGAGCGAGAGAAAAAACAATGAAAACAACATTCTTGTTACTGATTAGAAATCATGATATGTATTTCTATGTGTGTGTGTGTGTGAAAGAGAATGAAAAAAAATAATAAAAAAAAGTGCAACAGTTGTCACTTTGTGTTGAATAAACAATAGATTGGATCCAGAGGAGCGAATTACTGTGTGGTTGTGTTTACTTTGACACGTGCTTTCTGTACCTGCAACTTTTACCGTGACCGTGATTTGCCACTGGTGTTCGTGATCGTGAAAACAAAAATCAAGGTAATTGTGATCGTGAAAGCTAAAATTTACCTTCCCGTGATCGTGATGATACCCCCCCTTTGGGGTCCTCAATAGAAACAAGTCGCGTAAGGCGAAAATACAACATTTCGTCAAGTAGCTGTCGAACTCACAGAATGAAACTGAACGCAATGCAACGCAGCAAGACCGTATACTCGTAGCATCGTCAGTCCACCGCTCACGGCATAGGCAGTGAAATTGACAAGAAGAGCGGGGTAGTAGTTGCGCTGGGAAGGATAGCACGCTTTTCTGTACCTCTCTTCGTTTTAACTTTCTGAGCGTGTTTTTAATCCAAACATATCATATCTATATGTTTTTGGAATCAGGAACCGACAAGGAATAAGATGAAAGTGTTTTTAAATTGATTTGGAAAATTTAATTTTGATAATAATTTTTATATATTTAATTTTCAGAGCTTGTTCTTAATCCGAATATAACATATTTATATGTTTTTATATTTAGTCAAGTTTTGACTAAATATTTTAACGTAGAGGGGGGAATCGAGACGAGGGTCGTGGTGTATGTGTGTGTGTGTGTGTGTGTGTCTGTGTGTGTGTGTAGAGCGATTCAGACTAAACTACTGGACCGATCTTTATGAAATTTGACATGAGAGTTCCTGGGTATGAAATCCCCGAACGTTTTTTTCATTTTTTTGATAAATGTCTTTGATGACGTCATATCCGGCTTTTCGTGAAAGTTGAGGCGGCACTGTCACGCCCTCATTTTTCAACCAAATTGGTTGAAATTTTGGTCAAGTAATCTTCGACGAAGCCCGGGGTTCGGTATTGCATTTCAGCTTGGTGGCTTAAAAATTAATTAATGACTTTGGTCATTAAAAATCGGAAAATTGTAAAAAAAAAAATAAAAATTTATAAAACGATCCAAATTTACGTTTATCTTATTCTCCATCATTTGCTGATTCCAAAAACATATAAATATGTTATATTCGGATTAAAAACAAGCTCTGAAAATTAAATATATAAAAATTATTATCAAAATTAAATTGTCCAAATCAATTTAAAAACACTTTCATCTTATTCCTTGTCGGTTCCTGATTCCAAAATCATATAGATATGATATGTTTGGATTAAAAACACGCTCAGAAAGTTAAAACAAAGAGAGGTACAGAAAAGCGTGCTATCCTTCTTAGCGCAACTACTACCCCGCTCTTCTTGTCAATTTCACTGCCTTTGCCGTGAGCGGTGGACTGACGATGCTACGAGTATACGGTCTTGCTGAAAAATGGCAGCTACTTGACTAAATATTGTATTTTCGCCTTACGCGACTTGTTGGAATCTGCAAATGATGGAGAATAAGATAAACGTAAATTTGGATCGTTTTATAAAAAACATATTTTTTTTACAATTTTCAGATTTTTAATGACCAAAGTCATCAATTAATTTTTAAGCCACCACGCTGAAATGCAATACCGAAGTCCGGGCTTCGTCGAACATTACCTGACCAAATTTTTAACCAATTTGGTTTAAAAATGAGGGCGTGACAGTGCCGCCTCAACTTTCACGAAAAGCCGGATATGACGTCATCAAAGACATTATTCAAAAAAATGAAAAAAACGTTCGGGGATTTCATACCCAGGAACTCTCATGTCAAATTTCATAAAGATCGGTCCAGTAGTTTAGTCTGAATCGCTCTACACACAGACACACACAGACACACAGACACACACACACACACACGCACATACACCACGACCCTCGTCTCGATTCCCCCCTCTACGTTAAAACATTTAGTCAAAACTTGACTAAATGTAAAAAGAGGGGGTATGGAAGAGGGACAAAGACAAGGAGGGTATAGATGTCTCCCCCCCCCCCCCCCAAAAAAAAAAAAAAAAAAAAAAAAGGCGCGTAAGGCGAAAATACAACATTTAGTCAAGTAGCTGTCGAACTCACAGAATGAAACGGAACGCAATGCAATTTTTCAGCAAGACCGTATACGTATACTCGTAGCATCGTCAGTCCACCGCTCATGGCAAAGGCAGTGAAATTGACAAGAAGAGCGGGGTAGTAGTTGCGCTGAGAAGGATAGCACGCTTTTCTGTACCTCTCTTCGTTTTAAGTTTGTGAGCGTGTTTTTAATCCAAACATATCATGTCTATATGTTTTTAGAATCAGGAACCGACAAGGAATAAGATGAAAGTGTTTTTAAATTGATATGGAAAATTTAATTTTGATAATAACTTTTATATTTTTAATTTTCAGAGCTTGTTTTTAATCCAAATATAACATATTTATATGGTTTTGGAATCAGAAAATGATGGAGAATAAGATAAACGTAAATTTGGATCGTTTTATAAAAATTTTTGGTTTTTTACATTTTTCAGATTTTTAATGACCAATGTCATCAATTAATTTTTAAGCCACCAAGCTGAAATGCAATACCGAAGTCCGGGCTTCGTCGAAGATTACTTTACTAAAATTTCAACCAATTTGGTTGAAAAATGAGAGCGTGACAGTGCCGCCTCAACTTTCACGAAAAGCCGGATATGACGTCATCAAAGACATTTATCAAAAAAATGAAAAAAACGTATGGGGATATCATACTCAGAAACTCTCATGTCAAATTTCATAAAGATCGGTCCAGTAGTTTAGTCTGAATCGCTCTACACACACACACACACACGCACAGACACACACACACACACACATACACCAAGACCCTCGTCTCGATTTCCCCCTCTACGTTAAAACATTTAGTCAAAACTTGACTAAATGTAAAAAGAAGTGATAATTGTTTCTTCCTGATAAACAAGGATGTGTAATCAAAATAAAAAGTCTTGTGAGTAACAAGGACATTTCTGGGAAATGGGAATTCCTCTGCTGTAACCTCATGAATATTAATGAGGAGCACATGGACCAATCGCTGGGTAATGCCAGAGATTGTTCCAGCCAGCTTAGCGTGGATGATTTCCCCTTGACCTTGTTCGGTCACTCTCTTCGTTGTCTACCTACAGACAACATCATTTTTGCTCTGTCTCTACTTTTGACTTATTCTTCGTCTTTTTCCTAACTTCAGTAGGCCACCGAAGTGACAATTATTTTATTAAATTCTGTAATCATTTTACCTTACCAATGTTTTACAAGAATAGATAGTTAATTGCCAAACCTGTTAATTAATTTAGTTGGGGATTCTCATGGAATCCAACAATTGAATTTCATTATAAAATCTAGAGAGTCCATAAAGCTTTTGGGGCTGTTCCGCCATAACGCTGACAATTGCCAGGCAATTAGCTGCGCAGCGCCAAAAGTAAGAGTTACTTACCTGTAACAGCTGAACCACCAGGTGTAAAAGTGGCAGGGGTGAAGCTGATAGAAAAGGGGGAGGCGGTTGTTGCGGGTGTGGTTCTGGGATGCCCTGGTGTCAGTGTGGAACATGCTCCTACTGGGGCACCGTCCCTTCTGCCATGTACGCTTGTCACCAAGGCAACAAGGCAGATCACTCTCAGTAAACAGTGTAGTCCCATTCTTCAAGACGGGGAATTTAGGCTTCAAGATATGAGGAAGAATTCCCTCTTCACTTGCTGTGGATGGTGGCTGCACAAATATCAATACAAAACAATACAAGATAATGAGTAAGACTGTGACTGTGAGAAATTCTATTTTCTTACAATCTAGATCTATATATAAACAAGTTTGTTGAAGTTTGACTGACGTGTTAATTCTGTATCAGTATCAGTGCACATATTTCTGTCACAGTGTTAGATATATGTGTGTGCACATGTGAATGTGTGTATTTCTGTCACAGTGGATCTTTCAATGCATAAAATATTGTTCTACTAATTAATGTCTAATTAAATTTATAAATAGATCAGGGTTTAACCTGGGAGAAAAGGGCAATGGGACATTTGTCCCCTTCAACCAAATTCCGATGGGACATAGTCGAAGGCAAGAAGCGCCAAAGAGGCCTGTACGCGTTTTGACCAAAGATGCAAAATAGTGCAATATGGTGCCATCTGAGAATTAGCCGCTATATCGTGTTATCTCTGTATGTGTGTGTGTGTGTGTGTAATCCGATGTAAAGTGTACATTTGCTGGTGCAGTGGAACGTAATCTCAATGCGCCCTTTGACGCACTGACGCAAATTGTGATGGGACATTTTCAGATTTAATGCGCCAATGGCGCAGGGCACACTAGTAAATGAAACCCTGATAGATTCAAAATGTCCATATTTCAAAATAATTGTGTGGATGTGTGCACATGAGTGCATGCACGTGTGTGCATGAGTTCCTGGATGGGTGCTTGCGTGTGTTCATACGTCTAGGCAGGTGTGCGTACGAGGCACACAGCGGTTGTGAAACAGCGAAATGCATACCTCTTCTTATGTTCAGGCAACGTTTTGTGAAGGTTTAATTTGCACCAAGAAAGAATCAGCTCATGTAATATTTTCTCAAAATTCAGCTCTGACTTGGTTCCACATACATTATTGTACGTCAAAAAAATCTTCAAATAATGAAGCATATCTGATTATAATTCGTAAGCACGTTGACTTTCCAAACTAAGGTTCCGACCTTCTTAGAAGTATTAGAATGCTCTCAGCCTCAGTTCCAAGTATTAGCACAGGCGAAGGTGTCGTCCACTGGACTACTACTATCACAGAAGTCTTTCTGTGATAGTAGTAGTCCAGTGGACGGTTACAACTCGCTATTGCCGCGGCCCGTTGTTGCCGCGGCCCGTTGTTGCCGCGGCCCGTTATTGCCGCAACCCGTTATTGCCGCAACCCGCTATTGCCGCAACCCGCTATTGCCGCGGAACTTTCCCGCAAGAAAGATCCCCTGATTCCGGTTTTGTTAAAAAAAATTTGCGCCAGTTAGATGCCATCAAACAACAGAGTTGGTAACTCTGCCGTGCGTTACGCGTGATTGTTCTGAAAAGTGACTATTACATGATTGTTCTGAAAGTCTACTATTTATTTCATCGTAATCATGTAAGCCCTCATACGTGTTTGTTCTGAAAGCTTACTAATTTACATGATTGTTCTGAAACTCTACTATTTATTTCATCGTAAACATGTAAGCCCTCATACGTGATTGTTCTGAAAGCTTACTAATTTACATGTTTGTTCTGAAACTCTACTAAAGGTAATCTTGCTTCACCCGTGAAATGTAGTCAGATATGGAACAATATGTATACCCCTGCCCAACGAAGTGTGTTTGAGTTGATCCGTCTTCTGTGTGCGCGACAGCTTCAGATGTGTGTTTGAGTTGATCCGTCTCTCCACTCCCTTTTTTTAGGTGTAGGGGGTGGGGGAGGTTTGTTCATATCAACTGACACTTTATCAAACCATTTGAATAATTCATATACAAAATTCTGGTGGTTGCTGTGTAATAAAAAAACAAGTGTCATTGAAAACAGAGATGAGCTAATACATTTAGCTTTCATGTGTGTGTATGTTACGCGTGATTGTTCTGAAAAGTGACTATTACATGATTGTTCTGAAAGTCTACTATTTATTTCATCGTAAACATGTAAGCCCTCATACGTGATTGTTCTGAAAGCTTACTAATTTACATGATTGTTCTGAAACTCTACTAAAGGTAAACTTGCTTCACCCGTGAAATGTTGTCAGATATGAAACAATATGTATACCCCTGCCCAACGAAGTTGGAGGGGGGTATACTGGATTCACTTTGTCCATCTGTCTGTGTGTATGTCTGTATACATGTATAAATGGAACAATATTTTGATACAATGATACTAAATCTTAAGTGATATTGATATTTATACCCCAGCCAAATGAAGTTGGAGGGGGTATACTGGATTCACTTTGTCCGTCTGTCTGTGTGTATGTCTGTATGTAAATGGAACACTATTTTGATACAATGAACCCCTGCCCAATGAATACAAACTCAACAAGTAAAACATTTCATACATTGAACATGTCTTCTTTATTGTTCTCAACTCAAAATTGAAATTAAATGTTCAAAGACAAAAATTATATATAATCTTCAAAAATGTAATGATTCTTCTTGAGTATTCCCAACTCAAAATTCAAGTTACAGGTTCAAAGGGACACATAGAAACTTTTGAATTTTCCTCTTTGCCATGCTTAGGTGGCGAGGTCACCAAAATGGATCGAAAGGCTTGGCAAAGAGGGAAAATGGAAGCTACTGTTTGCCCCGTTAAAGATGAAAGGCACAACAAATAATTTTTACAAATGAAACTTTTTTTTATGAACTAAAAATTCAAGTGGAGAGGGGATGAGAGACGTGAGGAGATGTCCGGGGTTGCGAAATGTGTGGGGAGTCTGGGCTATAAAGTTCTTGCACGCGAGACAATATACTTCTTTGTGTGTGTTTGGGGGGGGGGGGAGTATTTTGTTTATCAACTCTCTCTCTCTCTCTCTCTCTCTCTCTCTCTCTCTCTCTCTCTCTCTCTCTCTCTCTGAATATTTGTGTCATCCTAAATGTTAGGGGGGGGGGGGCAAAAAGACATGTTTGCCCCCCCCCCACCCCAGGAACAGCTGCCCCCCCCCCCCCCCCCCCCCCCGTTTCCGACGCCAGTGCACTGAGTACATATGCACACACATGAAAGCTAAATTTATTAGCACATCTGTTTTCAGTGACACTTTTTTTTTTTATTACACAGCAACCACCAGGGGTAGAGGTATACATTATTATTGTTCCATATCTGACAACATTTCACGGGTGAAGCAAGTTTACCTTTAGTAGAGTTTCAGAACAATCATGTAAATTAGTAAGCTTTCAGAACAATCACGTATGAGGGCTTACATGTTTACGATGAAATAAATAGTAGAGTTTCAGAACAATCATGTATAATAGTCACTTTTCAGAACAATCACGCGTAACAGCCGTGTGCTGACAAAACCGAGTAAGTCCATTTAAAAAAAAGAAGATATTTTTCGTTCATCAAAAAAACCAAATCAATGCGCATCTTTTGTGTTCATTTCTACTTTTTAGAGTCCTTAAATAAGCAGATATGAACAAGTAAGTCCACAACCAAAAACAACTTTTTAAGTATGCATGAATGTTTTGGCAAAACAAAGTAAGTCTAAGGGGTTCCTAATTTTCGTGTAATGATAGTTTCAAAATTCTTGTCAGAGGACTCATACAATAAAAAAAAAAACGCTTCAGTGGACTTACTCGGTTTTGTCAACACACGCCAGAACTGTGAGGGTTTGTTCCATGCTCAACGTCATTTCTACCGGTTTTTTCCGATGACGTGGTAGGCTATCATGAATGACAGACAGACTTCCATTTGCGCGGGTGACAGAGGAGGGAAAGCTGATTTGTGATGGTCATAGATACCATAAAAGAGGTGAAAATGGTGATACAGCGCACACACACACACCACGACCCTCGTCTCGATTCCCCCTCTATGTTAAAACATTTAGTCATAACTTGACTAAATGTAAAAAGAACAAACAAAGTTCCGCGGCAATAGCGGGTTGCGGCAATAACGGGTTGCGGCAATAGCGGGTTGCGGCAATAACGGGCCGCGGCAATAGCGGGTGCCTCCCCAGTGGACGACACCTTCGCCTGTGGTATTAGTTAGACAAGTTTTGCCGCGAAGACATCTGCTTCAAAATTAGTCTAATATAATCTGACACTTGGCATAATTAGTTTTCAGGTGTTAAGATACCCACAAAATATGCACTGGTACCTTTTAATCCAAGATCATTAGTACAGACCGTTGTTAAGCACCGATACAAGTGCCTTGAGCTTCAGAGTTTCTCAAACCAGCTGCCATGTTGTTGATGTGTTGTAAGGGATACTACTCTTGATTTGATCGTCGCCAACCTGATTGGGTTTTCTCCCATGCTACAGGCACACGACATTTTGATTATATTTTCTTCTCCTAATCCACCTTCATATCCTCAACCTCCGTCCCTGGCATCCCAATGTGAACAAACCAGAGAGAAAGAAAGACAGGTCGAGATAGAGATAGGACAGAGACATAGACGCAGAAACAGACAGGCAGACCGACAGAGAAACAGACAGAGAGACTCCTCCTCAACAGTGCACATAGAACCGCAACGAAAGTGCATGAAGTAGTCAGCTGAGGTCTTTTCAACATTTCACTTCTTAGAATGATACAGCAAACACTATGCATTCATTGCTTCTCACAGCGTAGCGATGATGCAGCATATTTATTTTTTTCATCGTATATTTTTACAGCGTATGACTATAACACTGAACAAACCCGACAGCCGGAGCTGCACACAAACAAACGACTGATTACAAAGCACACACAAAACCGGACCTCATGTATGAAACACGTAAAAATAAACCTTGGTTTTTTTAAGACAAACAAGCAAAAGAATACAGGCCCAATACCTATCCAGATATAAAATGACAATGACGGATGTGATGGGGGTGACTGATTTCACACAAGCGGTATAAGATGAAATTGCCAAAGCAATGCACTAATAGCTCCAGAGCGGGTTTCACAGTGCAGAATTACTTGCAATATCACGCCTTTTAGAACATTAATTTCAAAATGTTTACCGTCGAATTGCCGTCCCAGAATAACTCAGTTTAAGTGTGTAAATGCACTTTTTACATTTAGTCAAGTTTTGACTAAATGTTTTAACGTAGAGGGGGGAATCGAGACGAGGGTCATGGTGTATGTGTGTGTGTCTGTGTGTGTGTGTGTGTGTGTGTGTGTGTAGAGCGGTTCAGACTAAACTACTGGACCGATCTTTATGAAATTTGACATGAGAGTTCCTGGGTATGGTATCCTCTCACGTTTTTTTCATTTTTTTGATAAATGTCTTTGATGACGTCATATCCGGCTTTTCGTGAAAGTTGAGGCGGCACTGTCATGCCCTCATTTTTCAACCAAATTGGTTGAAATTTTGGTCAAGTAATCTTCGACGAAGCCCGGACTTCGGTATTGCATTTCAGCTTGGTGGCTTAAAAATTAATTAATGACTTTGGTCATTAAAAATCTGAAAATTATAAAAAAATATTTTATAAAAAAACGATCCAAATTTACGTTCATCTTATTCTCCATCATTTGCTGATTCCAAAAACATATAAATATGTTATATTTGGATTAACAACAAGCTCTGGAAATTAAATAAATAAAAATTATTATCAAATTTTTTTTTCGAAATCAATTTAAAAACACTTTCATCTTATTCCTTGTCGGTTCCTGATTCCAAAAACATATAGATATGATATGTTTGGATTAAAAACACGCTCAGAAAGTTAAAACGAAGAGAGGTACAGAAAAGCGTGCTATCCTTCTCAGCGCAACGAATACCCCGCTCTTCTTGCCAATTTCACTGGCACTGCCTTTGCCACGGGCGGTGGAGTGACGATGCTACGAGTATACGGTCTTGATGCGTTGCGTTGCGTTCAGTTTCATTCTGTGAGTTCGACAGCTACTTGACTAAATGTTGTATTTTCGCCTTACGCGACTTTTTTAGTAACTTGCAGGAGGGATTGTTTTGTCACCGAATGAATGTGTTAATTTGCATGCAATTTGCATACATTGTAGAAATGTGCGGTAATCTATTACATCAATAAAATATTTTATTATAGTACTCTGCCTTGGCAATAATTGCTGTCACGCGTTTTCTACCACCAAAATATGCCAGTCATGCTGACGGGAGACGCGCTCAGTCACTTTATCTGCATACATATAGGCTATATCTCCTGCCTAACGCCATAGATATTCAGATCTCTGCCCACACCCAGGTGACAAATCGCACTTCAATATATCTCTGAAATCCTGGGCGGAGATGACTGCATCATTTCACATTTTTCTTCCTATATAGCGATTACCTGACTGTTTTCATTGCCCTACCTATATTAGGGCGAGGGCTGGATGTAAAAAAGCAATATTCTTGCTTATCTATTACCCTCGATGATAAAGATTTTGTCTTGTCTCTCACAGAAACAGTGCATAATATGTTGCTCTTCCTCTATATTCCCTCCGATTCCCTCCGAGCGAACTAAAATCTGCTAAACATTTTACGAGCACCTAAATTCTCTATCCTCAGTCCCCCAACCATGCGATGAGTAAACCTTGAAACCCCGGCTTAAAAAAAATACCTTCCCTTCCCACAACACTCTTTGCACCCCCCCCCCCCCCCCCCCCCCAGCCATGCTCCCCACAAAACGTGTGATGCCTCGAGGGAGGGATGTGATCGTCCCGTGAAGACAGTGGTTAGCTTTGCCAGGTGAAGCGTGATCATTGTCCCAGCCGTGTGTCCTGCACATTATCTATGTACAGCGAAACCCCTCCCATTTAAGACTGCCTCCCTTTTAAGACTCCCTCCCTTTTAAGACTGTTTTGTCCACTTTTTATGTTCTTAACCGCTGTAAATTTACCCCCATTTTAAGACTCAGTCTCTCTGATTTTTTCTGATTTTTGAAGGTCTTATAATGGGTGTTCCGTTGTATGTTTACTGTGCGCTTTGTGGGCTCCTTGTGTCTGTTCCCCGTAACGATCGTACCGTGTGACACCATTCTTCTCTTCTTCTTCTCGTTCGCTACACCATTGTTTATACAATCTTACATATGCATCTCTGCTTGTGTAAAGCTTAACTGAGGATAGGCAACATGCAGGCGATACCTTCACGGGCCTTCTAGTAACAATTTTTGCACTTGAGAAATGATTAAATACCCCAGGCAGCAGGAGATGTCATTCAAATTGTGAAAAGGACCAACTCTTTTGGTGCAAAAATATTATCCAGCAAATTTAGAGAAGCACATGGTTTCCCATTCCCCTCGAAAAATACCTGAAACGACACGAGGGCGTAACGGAGTCCATAATAATAATGCAAATAATTATCAAATTGAATATGAGTGTCTTTTACTTCGCCACAAAACGCATCATCAAATCCTCCATATAAAATAGTGCTGAAAAATTGACTGGCTTAACACTGAAATTGACAAAGCACAGCTAAGCAACATTAATATGTCGCTTATAACAAAGGTAATCCCATTTTAAGCGGTAGTTTAATCACTTGAATGTATCGAGAAACCGCGGAAGTGTCCGCAAAACATTATGCAACAAATATTTGTTACTGTAAGCCTTTGTAAAAGCTGTCTTGCTTTACAACACAAGCGTGACAATCTTGCACTGAGTGACGTTGCTTTCTTCCCTGTTCTCTTCCCGTCTCTTGCCTTGTCTTCCCATCTGTCTTCCTGCTCCAAAGGAGAATGAACGAAGCCAACGAGGAAGAACATCGATTTTTCAAAGTTCAAAGGCGTTGCCATCAAAGTTATAGGTCGTTTTACATTGCCCCCCCGGCCCTTTGGACATTTTCTTTGTCACCAATGAAAGTGCCAAGTATATTCAGGCAGTAATGCCATTTGAACACTGTTGGTAAACAACTGGGCCTATAGAAAGTGTTAATATTATTGAAAGCAGGTAACAACGTGAGGTCAAAACCAATGGGATTAACTGACGTTGTCCAGACGTGCACAATGTCAGCTGCGTTGCTGTGATTTCTCTTCATTCGCGTCTGGTAGTTCCTCCACGTAGTCCAATCTTTCTTCGTTTTGTTTTTATTCTGGTTATTTTTCTTTGCCTTCTGTCTCTCTGTCTGTTTGTCGGTCGGTCGGTCGGTCGGTCTCTGTCTGTATGTTTGTCTATCTGTCGGTCTGTCTGTGTCTGTATGTCTGTCTATCTGTCGGTCTGTCTGTGTCTGTCTGTGTCTGTCTGTGTCTGTCTGTCTGTGTCTGTCTGTGTCTGTCTATCTGTCGGTCTGTCTGTGTCTGTCTGTGTCTGTCTGTGTCTGTCTGTGTCTGTCTGTCTCTGTCTGTGTCTGTCTGTGTCTGTCTGTGTCTGTCTGTCTCTGTCTGTCTCTGTCTGTCTCTGTCTGTCTCTGTCTGTCTGTGTCTGTCGGTCTGTCTGTGTCTGTCTGTGTCTGTCTGTGTCTGTCTGTCTGTGTCTGCAGGGCCGGACTACCGGGGGGTTATGGGGGTTGCGCAACCCCCCCCCCTAGCCTAAACATGTACCTTACTTATTTAATTTTTTTTTATTATTGCTTATTTTATGCCGTTTCATGCAAGGAGCGACCATTTTCCTATCTCAGAATATGACCTACCCGTCAGCTTCAGGGGGCTTCGCCCCCTGACCCCCACAACGAGGGGGGAGGGGGTGTGTGTTGGGTTCTAGGGTTTCTGGACACCCCCCCCCCCCCAGCCAAAAAATAAAAATATTGAATGAGGTATGCATTTCTTTATTTTACATTGAGTTTCCATTTTTGGGGTATTAATCAGTGACAAAATCTGCTGCCTGAAACTGGTAATGATCATCCTCAGAATGCACCAGATTGCACCATTTTGCATCCTTTTTTTCAAAATTTTCCGGGGGGCATGCCCCCGGACCCCCCTAGCAAGCTAGGCGCTTCGCGCCGTCGGCTCGGCGCTTCGCGCCTTCACACCCATATCTCCACAATATACTTTTGAAAACAAGTCGCGTAAGGCGAAAATACAATATTTAGTCAAGTAGCTGTCGAACTCACAGAATGAAACTGAACGCAGCAAGACCGTATACTCGTAGCATCGTCACTCCACCGCCCGTGGCAAAGGCAGTGCCCGTGGAATTGACAAGAAGAGCGGGGTATTCGTTGCGCTAAGAAGGATAGCACGCTTTTCTGTACCTCTCTTCGTTTTAACTTTCTGAGCGTGTTTTTAATCCAAACATATCATATCTATATATTTTTGGAATCAGGAACCGACAAGGAATACGATGAAAGTGTTTTTAAATTGATTTCGAAAAAAAAAAATTTGATAATAATTTTTATATATTTAATTTTCAGAGCTTGTTTTTAATCCAAATATAACATATTGATATGTTTTTGGAATCAGCAAATGATGGAGAATAAGATAAACGTAAATTTGGATCGTTTTATAAATTTTTATTTTTTTTTACAATTTTCAGATTTTTAATGACCAAAGTCATTAATTAATTTTTAAGCCACCAAGCTGAAATGCAATACCGAACCCCGGGCTTCGTCGAAGAGTACTTGACCAAAATTTCAACCAATTTGGTTGAAAAATGAGGGCGTGACAGTGCCGCCTCAACTTTCACGAAAAGCCGGATATGACGTCATCAAAGACATTTATCAAAAAAATGAAAAAAACGTTCGGGGATTTCATACCCAGGAACTCTCATGTCAAATTTCATAAAGATCGGTCCAGTAGTTTAGTCTGAATCGCTCTACACACACACACACACACACAGACACACACACAGACACACACACACACGCACACACGCACATACACCACGACCCTCGTTTCGATTCCCCCTCGATGTTAAAATATTTAGTCAAAACTTGACTAAATATAAAAACCAGTCATAAAATGAACTGATCCGCCCCTGCCGCCAGGGGGGACATCCCCCTGGGCCACCACTGGCAACCCCCCCCCCCTCCTCTTCGCCTAGTCCGGCCCTGGTCTGTCTGTGTCTGTCTGTGTCTGTCTGTCTGTCTGTGTCTGTCTGTGTCTGTCTGTGTCTGTCTGTGTCTGTCTGTCTCTGTCTGTGTCTGTCTGTCTGTCTGTGTCTGTCTGTGTCTGTCTGTCTGTGTCTGTCCTCTGTTTGTCTGTCCTCTGTCTGTGTCTGTCCTCTGTCTGTGTCTGTCTGTCTGTGTCTGTGTCTGTCTCTGTCTGTGTCTGTCTGTGTCTGTGGCTGTCTGTGTCTGTGTCTGTCTGTGTCTGTCTGTGTCTGTCTCTGTCTCTGTCTGTCTGTGTCTGTCTGTGTCTGTCTGTCTGTGTCTGTCTGTGTCTGTCTGTGTCTGTCTGTGTCTGTCTGTGTCTGTCTGTGTCTGTCTATCTGTCGGTCTGTCTGTGTCTGTATGTCTGTCTATCTGTCGGTCTGTCTGTGTCTGTCTGTGTCTGCATTTCTTGTGTCCTTCCTTCCCATCCTCCTGGGTGAACAACGCGGCACCAGAATATAAACAAATGCATCATGACGATCTACCCTCTTTGCCACCTCGAGCCCTCCTATTAGAAATGACTTTGCAATTTGCACACCAACAAAACGTCATGCACAAGAAACTCGTTTGACCACGTGAAAACTGCCCAGCCGTAGCCGCTGCTGAGACTATGTTTATGGTCATCCCTGACCCAGAGATGAGCCGATGACGCCATATCAGTTTTCAAGTGCATTTCAATGGCTGCGGTGGTCGGAGTTATGGGCCTTCCCTGCATGTGTGCTGCTTTACTGTCCTTTTTCCACCAGGGAGCGTACGGTAATTGGTGTCGTGGTTGCTAGGCAACGTGTTAAAAATGTGAAAATGTGAATGTGACAGCGTGAGGGAGAAAGGGCCCCACGTCGCACAGCACGCTTTTGAGTTACACGCCGAACAACGTTTGTTTGTTTATTTGGTGTTTAACGTCGTTTTCAACCACGAAGGTTATATCGCGACGACCGAACAACGTTGGTAGACTAGATGAAAACTTACGACTTTTGAGTTACACGCCGAACAACGTTGGTAGGTGAAAACTTACGACTTTCGGATTCTACAAGGTCAAATCATCTACAACGCTAATTATGTTCAAGTTATTTTGCTTACTTATCCCTGTGGCTGTGCACATGTTGTTGTTGTTGTTGTTGTTGTTGTTGTTGTTGTTGTTGCGTTGGTATGTACATCCTTTACCTTCAGAGTTGAACTCCCCACCCCCCCTAAACACACACACACACACACACACACACACACACACATACACACACACACACACACCAGGCATGGGAATTGTCCGCCGAATGGCGGATTTCCGCCGAATTTTTTTTTTGTTCCGCCGAAAATGCAAAAGTGTCCGCCGAAAAAATAAAGGGGGGAGGCACACAAAAAAAGCACCGGTTACTTTGGCCTTTGCGCAAAAGCCCGCGAAAACTTTCCGTACTTTGTTCACGCACTGCTACCGCCCGCCTCAGTTATTGAACTATTATGTTTGAAAGTAAACCAGATTGCACAGATTGTGTTACAAGTTACATTTTCCTGTTTGTCTCAACAGATAAAATTTTTTAAAAATTTAAACCATATATAATACATGTAAGCAAAATTTGGTACATTTTTGTACTAAAAACTCTGATTCTAAAAACAGAATTTAATGGCAAACTTGGAGCTCAGATGACACCAGATTGCACCATCTGGGTTCTTTGGAGACCCCCCTAGTAAGGCTAGGCGCTTCGCGCTGTCGACTTGACGCTTCGCGTCTTCAGTTATAAATTTTCCGCCTTTTTTACAATTTTCAATTCCCATGCCTGACACACACATACACACAAACGCCCGACCCAAGACTCCCATAATCTTGTATTTCCTACATTCTTGCATATCGATGCACAGAGCAGAGCATTAGTCACAGTTGATTGTACGAGCTTCGTTTAAGTGCTGTTCACATGGCAGACTTACAACTAACTTTTCACCTACTTTAAAGCGATTTTTGTCAAAACTAAGTCAGTTAAAAATTGCTGCCGATGTTCATCGCGCTAACGCTCAGAGTAGTTTTAAACAACTGACTCAGCTGACTTTAACGTTCGGGATCGACCGGCTGCATTCGTTGATTTCCGGCCAGACGGCCTAACCCAATCGGGACGCACACTATAAAAGTAGAATGTTAATCGCCGGGGAGTCGGGTAGTGCAAACTTAAGTTTTCAAGTCGCTTCTAAAACTAAACTAACTCAAAAATAAATCGTCGGACCCGTTCACGTGGCAGGCTTTTCACCGACTTGGTCTCAGCAACTGAAGTTGGTTGAAAGTCTTGCATGTGAACAGGACTTTAGCGGAGCGAACAGACCAGGCTACTTCTCATAAATCTGCGACTCGATCAGTAACCGTGCTCGGTACCCTCTATGTTCTTGCGATTGTGAACCAATACATGACAAGGGTAACGTTAGTCACACACAGGTCAGAACCCAGCACTCCACCTAACATGGAGTGTGGCAGCCTAAATGACGGGTGAAATATGGAGTAAAAACACAAACAACTTTATCAAAATCTGTCAAGTGGATGAATAGCCTTATCCCGTGTAACCCTCCCAGATCTAAGATGGCGATGAATCCAGTTCACACGGGAAGGAGCGAGCTCGTCCATTACACAACTCCCGAACCGCGGAATTTAAAGCGATTTTGGTCCGAAACATGGAATTTAAAGCGATTTTGGTCCGAAACGTGGAATTTAAAGCGATTTTGGTCCGAAACGTGCAATTTCTTCCTTACCACACTTATATATGAGAAAGCAAAAGCGAATTATTCACTCACATCAAAACCAGAAGATTAAAACATGACAGCAAAATCACTTGAATTTCTTCTTGCCCTTATTGTACCCAAAAGAAAAAGAAAACTATTTCCTCACATCAAAACCACAAGTATAACATTGCCGTGTAATCACGTGACGTATTTCCCAATATGTTAACAGTGCAGATACTGTGAATGGTTATGTTAACAGTGCAGATACTGTGAATGGTTATTTTAACAGTGCAGATACTGTGAATGGTTATTTTAACAGTGCAGATACTGTCAATGGTTATGTTAACAGTGCAGATACTGTGAATGGTTATTTTAACAGTGCAGATACTGTGAATGGTTATTTTAACAGTGCAGATACTGTCAATGGTTATGTTAACAGTGCAGATACTGTGAATGGTTATTTTAACAGTGCAGATACTGTGAATGGTTATGTTAACAGTGCAGATACTGTGAATGGTTATTTTAACAGTGCAGATACTGTGAATGGTTATGTTAACAGTGCAGATACTGTGAATGGTTATTTTAACAGTGCAGATACTGTGAATGGTTATGTTAACAGTGCAGATACTGTGAATGGTTATTTTAACAGTGCAGATACTGTGAATGGTTATGTTAACAGTGCAGATACTGTGAATGGTTATTTTAACAGTGCAGATACTGTGGATGGTTATGTTAACAGTGCAGATACTGTGAATGGTTATTTTAACAGTGCAGATACTGTGAATGGTTATTTTAACAGTGCAGATACTGTGAATGGTTATTTTAACAGTGCAGATACTGTGAATGGTTATTTTAACAGTGCAGATACTGTGAATGGTTATTTTAACAGTGCAGATACTGTGAATGGTTATTTTAACAGTGCAGATACTGTCAATGGTTATTTTAACAGTGCAGATACTGTCAATGGTTATTTTAACAGTGCAGATACTGTCAATGGTTATTTTAACAGTGCAGATACTGTCAATGGTTATTTTAACAGTGCAGATGCTGTGAAGGTTTATTCCGGGATGGCCCCGCAAACAAGATTTTAAGTTTTTAAAGGATATCAAGATTATGGGTTTCAAAGTAACAACTGTAAAAAGAGGTGAGGTTTCTTAAAACTTTTAATTCAGTTTATTGCGAAGTAAATTTTAAATACGGAGACCACCAAACTAAGAAAGAACACAACATTATATCGGTACCCCCCCCCCCCCCCACCTCTCTGTCTCCCTCTCCCCCCCCCCCCCCATAATTCACACACAAAACGCACACATATATATTTTTTAACCCAGAAATGTGAGCTCTCTGTACTTTAGCGAAAAATTCTGTTATCTTCGAGCACTTAACAAAGTGAACTTAGTTTACCTAGTGGAGTGACCAAGCAGGTCAAGTCAGGAATGTGGATACACACTTGTCAATTCTCATGGTCAGTGTATGTAGTTATGCAACACAGACATGTTTAGATTCACCTGTATGCAATTGGGCGAACGTACGCATTAATATATGTACACAGAGACGTG
>NC_090249.1:5000-17500 GCF_037325665.1 Littorina saxatilis | reverse complement strand
ACCTGCAGTAGATTCTTGCGTTCCTCAGTAATCTTATATAAAAAAAGTTTCAAAATACTGGCACGCCATCAGAAAAGCGACCACAAACCGGTATGGGAATTGGACCCGGTACACTTCTATGACAATACGATTGGTAGGACTTAATATGTCGTGCCTTTGGCGCAATATGTTAATTTTATAATCATGGCTAGAGACACCACTCCAAAAGTCAGCTTCTTATATTCACATTTTATTTTACTGATTGCCCCCCGTGTGGTTTTACTGCCGAGTGCTCCCATCGTTAAAACACTTGCTAGTGACTTAACCCTCTACGTGTGTACACGCAAGCACAAGACCAAGTGCGCACGGAAAAGATCCTGTAGTCCATATCAGAGTTCGGTGGGTTATAGAAACCCGAAAATACCCTGCATGTCTCCCCTGAAATCGGCGTATGCTGCCTGAAGGGCGGGGTAAAAACGGTCATACACGTAAAAAATCCACTCGTGCTAAAAACACGGGTGAACGTGGGAGTCTAAGCCCATGAACGAAGAAGAAGAAGAAGAAGAAGAAGAAGAAGAAGAAGAAGAAGAAGAAGTTAAAACACACACACGATTACCAGGCTAATGGATTCTTGTCACAGATTTTGGGGAGCAGTAATTTTTATTTCCCCCTTTTGTTCCCATCGTCAGAGAGCCCCCTCTTTCACAGTGACAAATACCGTGTACAGGCTTCTGGAGTTCGACCACATATTCACATTCTTTTGGGCACTGAACTCTAGGTCCTCTGAGTATTTACTTATTGATTTGCTCCAGCGGTAGTTAGTGGGCCTAGCTTTTGGCTTGGATCAAAACTGGGTACAGGGTTAACTGGGGATTTACTGTACCAGTTTCGTGTCACATTTGTCCAAAGTGACTGTTAAAGGTCCTTGCCTACATTTTTATACCGAAATCGTCATTTGACCATTAAAATGCAGAGTCTATTATCTACAATTATCAACAATACACTCCCTTTCGATCAGGAAAGACGAAGCCAGTGTAGCCGTTTGAAATATCATCGTAGTATTCCAGCGTAGTACTATTACTAATAGTAGGATATCCTTATTTGGAAAATGACAAGCGCAAAACTCCTCTCAAATCCCGTGCATTTCGTGCGTTTAAAAAAAAGCGTGGACAGCGCTCCAGTGTCAAACTGTTGCTGCACTTGTTTGGGCGTGGCTATAAGCATAGTGACATGAATTTGATTGGTCAGTATTTTTAGGCAAAGCACATGTTCTCAGCAAACAGAAAACAAAATATTGGAAGCGTGAGTCACGCTACCCAAAAATAAAATCTTTTTTTACATATTTTTTTTTCTATAACTTTTTTCCCCATGGTTCATTCATCATCTGACATAACTTTTTAGCAAAATCTAACCATAAGATTATTGAAAAAAAGCAAAAATGTAGACGACCACCTTTAAGCAAGTACACATTTGCATCTGGCGGTCCACATACACAGTCAATCAATCAATATGAGGCTTATATTGCGCGTATTCTGTGGGTACAGTTCTAAGCGCAGGGATTTTTTAATATTTTTTTTATGCAATTAATATCGCGCACATATTCAATGCCGTGTGGGATGGAATTTTTTTTTTACACAATACATCACGCATTCACATCGGCCAGCAGATCGCAGCCATTTCGGCGCATATCCTACTTTTCACGGCCTATTATTCCAAGAATCGCTTTTAAGCTTCGCTCGTCGATTGTATGTGGAACACCAGATGCCAGTGTGTATTTCAGTCACTTTAGAAAAATCTGACACGAAACTGCTGCAGTAAATCCACAGTTAATTGAACAGCCTGGCTTCTCTATGCGTCGAGTGGATTTGTTTCTGAACTCATTTCGTAACTTGACACCTGTCTGCACCATTCATTCAGCAAAACAAAACACCCAGTCATGATGTTGGTGTTGAAAGGTAGCCACGTTCTGGTGCAAGCGATCAATATGCCACACCACCGCAAGTTGTTACAGACTTCTACACGCTTCCTGTGTGGGAGTGGGACATTTTGGATGATTTCATTTTGCAAATTGCCACCGCACTAAAGTGTCTGTTGGGAAATTATCGTTTCATCGGAAAATATCCACTCTGCACAAAGAACCCCCACTAAGACAGTTGATTGTTTAGTATGTGTCCAAGTGTCTCATAGCATTATTGTTTGGTATGTGTCCAAGTGTCTCATAGCATTATTGTTTGGTATGTGTCCAAGTGTCTCATAGCATTATTGTTTGGTATGTGTCCAAGTGTCTCATAGCATTATTGTTTGGTATGTGTCCAAGTGTCTCATAGCATTATTGTTTGGTATGTGTCCAAGTGTACTGTCTCATAGCATTATTGTTTGGTATGTGTCCAAGTGTCTCATAGCATTATTGTTTGGTATGTGTCCAAGTGTCTCATAGCATTATTGTTTGGTATGTGTCCAAGTGTCTCATAGCATGTGGAAGCCTAGTCAGATCTTAAGGTTGTCGGTTAGGGTTAGGGTTAGGGTTAGGGTTAGGGTTAGGGTTAGGGTTAGGGTTAGGGTTAGGGTTGTCGTGTCCAAATCGTTTGCACATGAAGGAAAGGACGTGTAAAGCCTAGAACAAGATGTGATGGTTTACCTGGTATTTCACGCGAGTAGGACAGTATATCTTTAAAGATGTTGAATAGTGCTTTCAACGATTTGCATTATCCCGAAAAACACTGAATACTTTAAAGCGACGACCACAGAGGAACGAGTCTGTTTGAAAACAGTTTTACTTTGTTCATTTGTTTTTTTGTTATGTTTAGCACGTCGATTTGTCGATTTGGGTTAGGGTTAGGGTTAGGGTTACCCATGTCGATTTGTTTTCATTGGCGTTCAACACACACACACACACACACACACACACACACACACACACACACACACACACACACACACACACACACACACACACACACACACACACACACACACACACGTTGTCTCATCCACAACCAATTACAACATGTGTACATATCGCCCCACCCCATGCACCTCGCCACACCCCACCCTTGCAAACACAACAAAGAGACCACTAAAAAAGTCAGCTTCTTATATTCACATTTTATTTTACCGATTGTCCCCCGTGTGTTGTTTTACTGCCGAATGTTCCCATCGTTAAAAAAACACACACGCGTTTACGTATACCAGGCTAATGGATTCTGGTCACAAATGTTTAATTTGGGAGCAGTAAATTCTATTTTCCCCTTTTGATGTTACTTTCGAATGTTCCCATCGCTAGAGAAACCCTCTTTCACCTTGACAAATCCCGTGTACAGGCTTCTGGAGTTCACACATTCTTTTGGGCACTCAATTCTATGTTCCCCTGGGCAGTTATTTTTGATTCGCTCAAGCGTTAGTGGTTATAGTTTATGGCTTTGATCACAACTGGGTACAGGGTTAACTGTGGATTTACTGTAGCAGTTTCGTGTCACATTTGTCTATTGTGACTGTCAAGCAAATACACATTTGCATCTGGCGGTCCACACACACAGTATCTATTTTAGCTCCGCTATTCGAGTGCTCTGTAAAGACGGCTATCAACTAAAACGCACAGTCATGGTTTGGTGTTGAAAGGTACCCACTTTCTTGTGCAAGCGAGCATATATGCTACACCACTGCAATTAAAGTTGTTTCAGACTTTTCTATGTGATACGGCAGAAATTAATATGAAAGCGCCTAGGGCTATATCTAGATTAGGCGCATAAAAATGATCACAATAATAATAATAATAATAATAATAATAATAATAATACGAGCATCCTTCCACTCAGACACATACACAAACTGAACAGTCTAGCAGCTTTCTGCGTCCAGTGATATTTGTCTCAACTCTTTTCGTAACTTGACACCTATCTGCAACATTCATTCAACAAAACAAAACATAATGCACAAGAAGCTATTAGGCTGATCATGTCTTATTCGTGTCTGATTGGAAGGGTGCTCCTAAGTATGCACAAAAAGTATAGGCTCATCATGTCTTATTCGTGTCTAATTGGAAGGGTGCTCCTAAGTATACACAAGAAGCTATTAGGCTGATCATGTCTTATTCGTGTCTGATTGGAAGGGTGCTCCTAAGTATGCACAAAAAGTATAGGCTCATCATGTCTTATTCGTGTCTGATTGAACGTTCATCATGCTCACCACGCTCACCGTGAAACCGGAACACAACAAATCTACTTTTTCTTTCCCCCTCCAACTTGACATGTCATCCTTTCGTTCTCAAAATAAAATATTCATTCTCCTGTTACTTTCCACTTAATCAGGATTTGCCTATGACGAACATAGAGGTGGGTACACAGCATTTTTATTTGATGACGTTACTTCCTTTTACCCTTTTCGAAGAAACAAAATGTGCATGGCTCTCTGCTTTACGTGTGTACAGGTGTTGACACGCCTCACGTTTCAACCATCCGGCTTCTTTCTGTCCTTTCAGTGGGGACAAGTTCAAGATGTCAATGTTTTATTCTCACTGCAATGTTAAGAATATTGTTTAAGATTATCTTGAATAAAAGGTCGCATTTAATTCTGTTTTCAATGTTTTGAGTGGTACACCTCTAGGCTGCACTTAAAGCTTGAATGGAAGTTGCAAGACTTGTCGCTTGAAGCCAGTCACAGTTGTGCTTCTAAGCAAAACACTTACCTGAAAAGACCGTGGTACCTGCAACGGGACACAGCCTATAACCCTAACCCTAAGACATTGATACAGCTGTGGCGACCAGCGGGGTATGACTTAAATGTTCACCCAAATCGACCTTATTGGTCCCTCAATCAAATCGACCCCATTGCATGGTCCCTCAATCAAATCGACCTTACTGGTCCCTCAATCAAATCGACCCCATTGGTCCCTCAATCAAATCGACCCCATTGGTCTCTCAATCAAATCGACCCCAATGGTCCCTCAATCAAATCGACCCCATTGGTCCCCCAATCAAATCGACCCCATTGGTCCCTGAATCAAATCGACCCCGTTGGTCCCTCAATCAAATCGACCCCATTGGTCCCTGAATCAAATCGACCCCGTTGGTCCCCCAATCAAATCGACCCCATTGGTCTCTCAATCAAATCGACCCCAATGGTCCCTCAATCAAATCGACCCCATTGGTCTCTCAATCAAATCGATCCCATTGGTCCCTCAATCAAATCGACCCCATTGGTCCCTCAATCAAATCGACCCCGTTGGTCCCTCAATCAAATCGACCCCGTTGGTCCCCCAATCAAATCGACCCCATTGGTCTCTCAATCAAATCGACCCCATTGGTCTCTCAATCAAATCGACCCAATCGGTCTCTCAATCAAATCGACCCCATTGGTCCCTGAATCAAATCGACCCCGTTGGTCCCTCAATCAAATCGACCCCATTGGTCCCCCAATCAAATCGACCATCACGTTCACCGCCGGCCTACTGACAGACAGCGGGCCTACTGACAGACAGCGGGCCTATTGACAGACAGCGGGCCTACTGACAGACAGCGGGCCTACTGACAGACAGCGGGCCGCGCTGCCCATTGAATGAAAGTCTGTGTTCAGTTGTACAATACTATCCTTAGCGGATTATGACTTTATTCAGTTATTCGGCAGAAAAGACAAATGCTGGAGAAAACCCGTTCTTTTCTGCAGCATTTCTGCATAATGTCATCTTTCGCCGAAGTAGCGTTGTTTTCTGCAGCAAAAATTTTTACTGCAGTAAAATTGAAATCAAGAATGCTGCAGTAAAACGGTGCTGTTGTTTTACTGCAGAAAACCTGTTTACATTTTTTCTGCAGCATTTTGTACTGGCTCTTGGCGGATTATGACATTATTCAGTTATTCTGGAGAAAAACCAAAATGCTGCAGAAAAGACAGTTTTTCTCCAGCATTTCTGCATAATGTCATCATTCGCCGAAGCAACGTTTTTTACTGCAGTAAAACAGTTTTTCTGAAGCATAATGTGTACTTGGTTTTCTGCAGCATTATTGCGATTAACTTTTTCTTCAGAATAGTCTGTGACAGTTTTTCTGGAGAAAAACGAACGACCTTGTAAAGTAGCGTTTGTATTCGTCGCCCCCTGGGATAGTATAATAGTTTGTTCCGCAGTGTACCAATCAGAAGGCGCGTAGCATAAGGGCATTATATTCAACTTCACAATGCGGAAAGGAAGTCAGACAGACAAAATACATTCGTGTCACGCACAACTATTGGTAATTCTGGATGAGTCCATCTCTCGACAGAAGGGGGCTCGCGTGCTCCAACATTATAATGAGCCAGTACAAAATGCTGCAGAAAAAGTGTAAACAGGTTTTCTGCAGTAAAACAACAGCACCGTTTTACTGCAGAATTCTTGATTTCAATTTTACTGCAGTAAAATGTTTTGCTCCAGAAAAAAACCGTTGCTTCGGCGAAAGATGACATTATCTCCAGCATTTCTGTTTTTCTGCAGAATAACTGAATAATGCCAAAATGCTGAAGAAAAAATGTAAACAGTTTTTCTCCAGTAAAACAACATCACCGTTTTACTGCAGCATTCTTGATTTCAATTTTACTGCAGTAAAATGTTTTGCTACAGAAAAAAACCGTTGCTCTCGCGAAAGATGACATTATGCAGAAATGCTGCAAAAACAAACAGTTTTTCTCCAGCATTTCTGTTTTTCTGCAGAATAACTGAATAAAGTCATAATCCGCTAAGAATACAATACCATGATTAATGTGTCGCTGGGCGGTAAGACCTATGCAAGCTTTCAATTGCAAGCACAATGACCTACTGCCCTACAATTTACAAGGACGGATGGTTACGAAGTCTATGTCACTGTCACTGTACTTGACGTTTACAAGGGCCGGTCGGAAACTCTGGTTAAGAAATCTTCGTTGTTTTCCCTCGTGTGAAGATAGTTGTGGTTAAAGACTGCAGTAAACATGGACACACTGTCCCAAACAGACAAACACACTAACACCCAGTCTCTCTCTCTCTCTCTCTCTCTCTCTCTCTCTCTCTCTCTCTCTCTCTCTCTCTCTCTCTCTCTCTCTCTCTCTCTCTCTCTCTCGAACTGTAGCTCTCTTCTTCTGGACGAGGGTTAGATGTAAATGGACAAAGCCTGGCTTATTCTATCAAGCTCGGAAAAAAAAAATTAAACGACCTTAACTAATCATGGTATCTCTCTGGCGCTGCAGTTGTCTCCACGCAATGCGGCTGCGTCAAAGTAAACAGGGAGGTGTTTGCAAACACTGTCGGCCCACATTTAGGCTCAGTTGTGCATCTTAATGACTCACATGTATCCTAAGGCAGGGCGGCATTTCATTCCAACATGAGCTACATTAAAATTACAACAACATTAACAGCCTCGTCTGTTTCGCATGGGGCACTACACCATTGAACTTTTAAAACAGCAGTGGTCACACATCTGTTTCGCATGGGGCACTACACCATTGAACTTTTAAAACAGCAGTGGTCACACATCTGTTTCGCATGGGGCACTACACCATTGAACTTTTAAAACAGCAGTGGTCACACATTCGTTGAGCACTTCACAACTAGCCACAAATCAGCTGTTAATAAACAGTTATATTTCAGTTAAACCATGACAAGCGATTATGCAAACGTTTCAGACATAGAAAAGCATACCTGTCTGTTGCTACTGTAACAATGGTGAACAGTCGACGATTATTTCGATTTGGCAATCCGCTTATTCCAGCGTAAACTTGTGTGCCACTTACATGTAGCCCACCATGACCAGTGAGCTTGACTACAACACTGTCTTACGGTGAATTCAATGGTAAGTCCTGCCTCAGCATCTACCTACCATCAAACCCCCCATTTTACCCCCCCCCCCCCCCGCCCATTTAAGGCCCCCCATTTGCATTATGACATAGCTAGTATGGATGTAAATGTACCTCCGTTTGTGCATGAAATCCCTAAACTGTTAGAGCTGCTGGCGTTCCAAAGTGTCCACTCTAAAAACCATTTGTTCAATATATTTGTGATTGTCTTGTCTTGTTAAAAATTAACCGCTCCATTAAATTACATTACTACCCCCGCCCACCCCCCACCCCCCCCCCCCCCCTGTGTGGTTTTGATTTTTTGTTTAAACTTTCTTTGTGCGGCCTTGAAACAACCAGGTTCTTTTTCTATTGCAGTAAAATTCACCATTTGTGGAAGCATGTTGAAACATTGTTTTACGATCGATATAACATAGCAATTATTTTACAAGCAACAGATGTGCTGATTTGTGTGCGAGATAAGAATGGTTTGACACATGATATATAGAGAATACTACATGGCTTGCTGTGTCGTACCAGATTTACACGAGTTGTTTTTTTAAATATTGAACTGCGAGCGAAAGCGAGCTGTTCACTATTTGAAAAAGCAACGAGTGTAAATCTGGTACGGAACAGCAAGCCATGTAGTATTCTGTTTATCCTACATACTGTACTTTCGTGTATTTTACTGAAAATGTCCTGCATTCGAGGCAGCTAAATTGAAGACGCTTGTTTTAGAACCTCGATCTCTTCTAAAGCCTCGTGCAATCTATTACGTCAAAGCAAAGAAACGTCACTCTGAAAGTGTGGCGTGACGTGTTAGTTCTAAAGATTCATCGAGGGTAATTAGCGAGCGCAATTTGTGTTTCTATAATGACGTTTGTCTCGGTGACTTTGGCATCATAAGCATTGGAAAAACAGGTCCCTGCCAGACTTGCTTGACATGACCTCATTTACATGATATACACACGTGTGATTTGAACGATTATTATCTCACGGGTGTCTCTCTCACGTATGTAGGATAAGTTTAAGTATCTTACCCGTTTAATCTTAATTGGAAAAATGTGTATAAGTAAATTTAGATATGGGACACCCCTTGAAATATTATTTATTTTTCAAAGGGACTTAACCCTCAGGGGCCTGGTATAAAACAAGTGTAAGTTTAAATTGAGTGTTTGAAATAATAATATTTAGAGACTGTTATTTATGGATAGAAATGTATGATATACTCCAGGTTTACTACATGTTTGAAAAAAAAGAAAGAAAAAAAAACTAGGTTGACACAGTCGCCCAACAGTGAGCACGCGACACTAACGGTAAGTTTGTAAACAAACACGGACAGCTTTCACTTACCTGCAAGTGGTCACTGAAACTGATCTACGGCCGATCTATACACACAGACTGGACACTTTTCAAATCAAGCGGGCAGCCTCAAGGTTTGAAGCCAGTTGAATACAATAAAGTCACAGGCAGTATTTCAGCTAGCGAGATGCTTGGTGTATGTGTGTGTACAGGGAATGGTAGCTGAACGCAAACCGACACGGTGTTTTCGCCAGCAAGTCCCGCGAGCGACTGTCTCAGCAGTGAGTGAAAGAGTGGTTGTTTCGGCAAGCCTTAGCTCCCATACACACGCCTTTTCTAGGAGGTTTGAATTGTAAATTCCCAGTCTGTCCGGTTTGCAAGCATCGGCGCGTGAAATTCTTATCATGACGATGACTTGGCTTGTTTTGCTGTGCTGCTGTGTCTCTGTCTGTTTGTATCCTGTTTGTTTTGTTTGTGTCATGTTTGTTGTTCGTGTCCTTGTGTGTGTTTTAGTGACGGTGTGTGTGTGTGTGTGTGTGTGTGTGCGTGTGTGAGTGTGTGTGTGTGAGTGTGTGTGTGTGTGTGTGAGTGTGTCTGTGTGTGAGTGTGTGTGCGTGTGTGTGTGTGAGTGTGTGTGTTTGTGTGTGTATGTGTGTGTGTATATGTGTGTGTATGTATGTGTGTGTGTGTGTGAGTGTGTGTGTGTTTGTGTGTATGAGTGTGTGTGTGTGTTTGTGAGTGTGTGTGCGTGTGTGTGTGTGTGTGTGAGTGTGGGTGTGCGTGTGTGTGTGTGTGAGTGTGAGTGTGTGTTTCATTGTTTTGTGGCTGGGAATAACACAAGTAGTCAAGGCGTTTCAATTTTGTTTCGGAACAATGTTGATTATAAAATACATAGCATTTCGAGAGATGATGATGGGAGATATGTTTTGTTGGATGTTATATTTTTGGATAAAGGCTTTACGTTAAAGGCAATGTTTATGGACCTAGCAGTGGTGATTCTCCTGATTTTTTTGAAAATGTTTTTAACCACATTGTTTCATTTTATAGTGAATATATCATTGTTGGCGGTGATTGGAATGTTGTTTTGAACCCTAAGATTGATTCAAGTCAACCATCCAGAGTGTACAGAGATAGGAGTCGAAAGGAAATAGTTCATTTTATGGAGCAATTTGTTTTGGTCGATGCTTATAGAATCTTGAATAAGGAAATAGGACGGTATACATGGAGGAGGTTTAATGGTTCTCAAAAAAGTCAATTGGATTATGTTCTTGTTTCCGAACAGTTGATGTTGTTGATTAATGAGGTTAAGATTGACGTATTACTCTCATAATTCTCCTGTGTGTCTTACACTTCAAACTAATTAACTGTTTCAAGAGACATAGACCTATCAGTGGCGGATTTAGGGGGGGGGGGAAAGAGAGAGAGAGAGAGAGAGAGAGAGAGAGAGAGAGAGAGAGAGAGAGAGAGAGAGAGAGAGAGAGAGAGAGAGATGATTAAATGACAGTTTCTGAGCTCAGGTGGCCCTAGATTGCAGCATTTCAAGTTTGCTTCCTTGAGAAAAAAATATTCTGGGGCGGCTTGCTCCCGGACCCCCCTATCATGTTCGGGCGCTTCGCGTCCTCAACTATCATTCAGGCGCTTCGCGCCTTCAAGTTTGTGCAAAAAAGTCAACCAACCATGCTTGATACAACTTAAAGTGATACAACTTAAAGTGTTTCCCAAATTGTATGTTTCCGCATCCCAGGACAAGCCAGAAAAGCCACTTGAACAGATGTCGCACCCCTGAGAGAACAAGAACGGCATAAAAGGCCAAAGAGTATCAGATTAGAATGAAGCGCAGTGCGTGTATCCATGCTGGCAGTAACATTAATTGACGTAATGGTGGTACGGTGGTGCGTGTATCCATGCTGGCAGTAACATTAATTGACGTCATGGTGGTACGGTGGTTTTGTCGTACCAAGAAGGCTCTAAACAAGAAGAAACAAGTCGCGTAAGGCAAAGTTACTACATTTAGTCAAGCTGTGGAACTCACAGAATGAAACTGAACGTAGTCCGCCGCTAGTGCAAAAGGCAGTGAAAGTGACGAGCCTGTTTGGCGCGGTAGCGGTTGCGCTGTGCTTCATAGCACGCTTTACTGTACCTCTCTTCGTTTTAACTTTCTGAGCGTGTTTTTAATCCAAACATATCATATCTATATGTTTTTGGAATCAGGAACCGACAAGGAATAAGATGAAAGTTTTTTTTAAATTGATTTAGAAAATTTAATTTTGATCATAATTTTTATATTTTTTAAATTTTCAGAGCTTGTTTTTAATCCAAATATAACATATTTATATGTTTTTGGAATCAGAAAATGATGAAGAATAAGATGAACGTAAATTTGGATCGTTTTATAAAAAAACATTTTTTTTTTTAAATTTTCAGATTTTTAATGACCAAAGTCATTAATTAATTTTTAAGCCACCAAGCTGAAATGCAATACCGAAGTCCGGCCTTTGTCGAAGATTGCTTGGCCAAAATTTCAATCAATTTGATTGAAAAATGAGGGTGTGACAGTGCCGCCTCCACTTTTACAAAAAGCCGGATATGACGTCATCAAAGACATTTATCGAAAAAATGAAAAAAAGTCCGGGGATATCATACCCAGGAACTCTCATGTCAAATTTCATAAAGATCGGTCCAGTAGTTTACTCTGAATCGCTCTACACCCACACACGCACACGCACACACACACACACATACACACATACACCATGACCCTCGTCTCGATTCCCCCTCTATGTTAAAACATTTAGTCAAAACTTGACTAAATGTAAAAAGAATTGTCGGAAAGATCACTTTCTGTCAGTTGGGCTTTTAATGGAACGAGTAAACCATCCTGTATTACAGTTTACCAAGTCGCTTGTTGCATGTCGACGTCAGTTAGATTGCCAATTAGCGCATTGTCTTGGTCGTAATCTTGTCAGTGACGATAAGGCTGACGTCTTCCCTTCTAAAATTAGAATCCAGTCTATATTGCATGCCTCTTTCTCGTCATCATGTGTTTCGATCGGTTCTTCAAACATCTTTTAGTTTACGACAATACCCATGCCAGTGCGTGCGTGCGCGCGCGCGCGCGCGTGTGTGTGTGTGTGTGTGTGTGTGTGTGTGTGTGTGTCACTGTGTGTGTGTGTCACTGTGTGTGTGTGTGTGTGTGTGTGTGTGTGTGTGTGTGTGTGTGTGATATAAGTACAGATGCCACAAAATACCGCAGCACAAAAAGTAGGCTACACACAAATTCTCATCGAAATATTTGAATGAGAAATTAAATCAGTGATAGGGCGGGGATGTAGCTCAGTCGGTAGCGCGCTGGATTTGTATCCAGTTGGCCGCTGTCAGCGTGAGTTCGTCCCCACGTTCGGTGAGAGATTTATTTCTCAGAGTCAACTTTGTGTGCAGACTCTCCT
>NC_090249.1:0-2500 GCF_037325665.1 Littorina saxatilis | reverse complement strand
TCACTCGGTGGAGTGCCTGTTCTTGGTCGATTATGATAGAAAGCGCCTGTACGTGATATTGGGCTACAGCAGAGTTTGCTGACAGTGCTCAACTAGCACGGATGTTTTGTAGTGCACGAGTTTCACAGTGGGGGTTTCTGCTGTCATAGGGCTGACGGTTTTTCGCTGACAGCGCGCACGGGATTTTCACGGATTGAGTTTCTCGTGTCTTTTTTCTGCTTGGGAGGCAGAATTGTGTATAGCTGGACTGGTTTTGTGACAAGGTCAGTCACGTGTTATTGGCTAGGTTGTCTGAGAGAGGCACAAGGACGGCGCACTTGACACCCAGCGGCAGAAGGGGAAGGATCTAATACACAGTTTCTAGAGTATGATGGTTTTTCACCGAATATTGTATTCGGCACTCTAGGGGAGCTTCCACCGGTTATTTCCTTCACACTGCCACATATTTTGCTGAGGACAAGTCGTCAACTTTCCTTCGTCGGCGATGGCTTTCGCATAAGGATTCGACAAGGGGTTCTGGAGGTTTTTGGTCACTGTTGACGAACAGAGGCTGTTCCAGGGAGGAAGCGGATTTTTGCTTCCATGAGAGTACAATCATAGGCTTTTGAGGTAATAAATCATTATTTAACGCTGTTGATGAGTCTGTGTTTGTGGAATGAAATACTCTCTGTTGTTCTTTCCAGGTTAGCGCATAATTTACTCTCTGTGACGCTAAAATACTAATCTGTATATGGTTTTTGCAGATAGGGAGAGAAGGACGGAAAATGACTGTTTTGTTGTTGTAAAAAGTCCGTTTTGTGCAGGCCCACGTGCTCGATGAGATATTTAAAGATGACATGTTTTAAGGTGGTGGGTGAGGGGTAGCTGACATGTTTAGTGCACCGATGCTTTCTGTTTGCAGCCTTCGTTCGTTTCTGTCGGTTGCCTGTAACCGCTGCACGGCTGCCTTTTGACGGGGCACTGCTAGCTGCAGACGTTGGAGCTGGGACCTGAGGAAGCTACGCTAACCGGCTAACCAGCAGACCGGCTAACCAGCAGACCGGCTAACCAGCGAACCGGCTAACCAGCATACCGGCTAACCAGCATACAGAAAGAAAGCTAAGTGCACCGTGTCTTACGCACCCCGTTGACCACCGTTGTCTTTTCTTATCTGTGATTTCATTGGAGTAGTGACAACGTGGGGTGTGTGACCCCTGCATGAACTAGAGCTTTTGAACAGAACATTCTCATTTGACTGTATTTACACGGGATCAGCGTGTTACTATAATTTTCTTTATACTACTGGCATTTTGTCAGTGATCACGGGTTTTTTACGTGTTGAGAACGTAAAAGGAACATATTTTGAGTGAAGGCTCGAGGGAGGTGGCGAGTTTATACATAAACAGGCGTCTGAAACTTATACTTTTGTTGACTCTATTTAATTGTATGACTGCGAGAGTGGATCGTGGTGTGGTTAGTTAATTAGTAGTAATTAACCGGTTCATAATCACCTTAAGTGATATATTGAAACGTGAAAGAGAGACAGACAGACTAGACAGACAGACAGACAATCCTTTTTCCCTGTGAAGTCCTCTGTAAACAGCTGACGGTGTTTTGTCGTCCTCGCTAGTGCGTAATCGGGACATGCTCATACAGACATTTACTTGTTATTTAATGCACAGAAAGAGAGAGAGAGAGAGAGAGAGAGAGAGAGAGAGAGAGAGAGAGAGGGGGGAGAGAGAGATATATACAGAGAGAGAGAGAGAGAGAGAGAGACTGAGAGAGAGAGTCGGAGAGGGAGAGAGAGATACAGAGAGAGATAGAGAGAGAGAGAGACTGAGAGAGAGAGACTGAGAGAGAGAGAAATAGGAGGAGGAAGCGAGAGAGAGAGAGAGAGGAAGAGAGAAGGAGCGAGAGAGAGAGAGCGAGAGAGAGAGACAGAGAGAGAGAGGGAGAGAGAGAGAGATAGACAGACAGACAGAGATAGAGAGAGAGAGAGTGTGTGTGCGAGAGAGAGAGAGAGAGAGTGAGAGAGACAGACAGACAGACAGACAATCCTTTTTCCCTGTGAAGTCCTCTGTAAACAGCTGCTGACGGTGTTTTGTCGTCCTCGCTAGTGTGTAATCTGGACATGCTCATACAGACATTTGCTTGTTATTTAATGCACACAGAGAGAGATAGAGAGAGAGAGAGAGAGAGAGAGAGAGGGAGAGAGAGAAGGGGGGGGGAGAGAGAGATATACAGAGAGAGAGAGAGAGAAAGACTGAGAGAGAGAGGGAGAGAGAGAGAGATACAGAGAGAGAGAGAGAGAGATACAGAGAGAGAGAGAGACTGAGAGAGAGAGAGAAATAGGGGGAGGAAGCGAGAGAGAGAGAGAGAGAGATAGGAAGAGAGAGAAGGAGCGAGAGAGAGAGGGAGCGAGAGAGAGAGAGGGAGAGAGAGAGGGAGAACTCAGAACTCAGAACTCAGAAAGGTTTATTGTTTAGGCCTACTGACCCGTTACAACCGGTACATATATCAA
>NC_090248.1:70173811-70200420 GCF_037325665.1 Littorina saxatilis | reverse complement strand
CGGACGGATGTTTCGGGGAGGGGGGGGGGGAGTAGAACAAAGGCCTATCTGTGGTCAGTCGCCGCTTCTCTGGACCTTACAGGTCCCAAGCAACACATGGGAAAACGATTAACTCGGCTAGTGCCCAAGCAAAAGTGTTGCATACGAATTATAGGGTTAGGGTTAGGGTTAAGAAATGTACGTTATCTTAACAGCATGCCACTATATCAATGACCCCCATCGACCTCCAACAAGAGTCGTGATTCTCTCCGACTCAAAACCAGCATGACTGCTCTTCAAAATGGTTCCAGAAACCGGGAGGAGCCTCAGACGGAAATATTGTTCCTCTGTCACCAGATCATTGCCTCTTGAACAGAACTGACCCTTAGCCTACGTACTTCCCCACACACACATGGATCAGAGGCAATGATATGGCTGACAGAGAAGCAAAAGAGGCTGTCACAGATCAAGCAGCATTTCATGACATAAAATTAACAAAGACGGGAGCAAAACACAAAATGGCCAAAGTTGCCTGGCGTCACTGGGAAACAGAATTACAAATAGAAGGCAATACCCATGGTTGGCTTATTCTGCCCCGACAAACAAAACAAAACAGGCCTACACTCCCCACCTCCCTCCTTAAAATACTTCGCAGCATTCGCACGGATGGATGCGCTCACAAGTGCTTTCCCCGTCTCTGTGAATGTGGACAGTTTATATCTTTTTTACACCTCTTTGACCACTGCCAATCACTCCAACAAGATTTCCGCAACCTACACACGACAGGAGCTCCTGTGCTACCCACCCTTGTCAACGAACACAAACTGAAACCCCATGAGTTTTTTTTTTAGATAAACATTGCACGCTTCAATGGAAGCTAGCATACACCCTGTGTCTCTCAATATAGAAGGCTGAAATAGGATATCTGTTTTAAAAACCCTGATCTCCGTTCCTCCTTCCCACCCCTCAATACTCTCTCACACCGAGCTTTTTCTTCTTCATTGTATTATTTTTCCAGTTATGTATTTACTTACCTATTCAGCCACAAATATAACAATATTCCACATAACAAAAATTAAAAAAATAAGCCTACAAAACCGCTCCAGTCCAACCATATTCCGCGTACACAATCTTCCCTTCCATCCCCATTTTGAAACATCGCAACAGACTTCCAGATATGATTATAACACGATCATAATTATGTGTTCTCTGGTTGCATGTTTGTTCAGTGTCTTGTGCCCACATAAAGCATATTAACTCTACCTGTCCTAAAGCCAGTTGCAGTTCTAAGAGGACGTTAAAACTAATTATCATCATCATCACACACACACACACACACACACACACACACACACATATGAAAGATCCCATGTATGTTTTATGATTGTTGTTTTGGTCTGAATACAATTTGGAATCTTACTACACTCATAGACCTATATTAATATAGGTCCCTGCTACACTCTTGTTGATTTTACATTTAAGTTGTTGTCAGAAGTATTTTGTTCGTCGGTTCGTGTATGGTGCGTGTGGTTGGAATGCCGTCCTGACAAATGTCTTTTAAAAACATATTCACGGTAACATCTTCGACGCAGACACAGACAGTTAGGAAGGGCTCCTAATATGGACCACTTTTTGTTTCATGCTGATAACTAGCTTGTTTTCTTGCGAAGAAGTTTTATTTTGTGTTTGGTAGTTCTTCTCTCTTAGGTTAACCGTTAGGCCTAATTAGAGTGAAATAGCTTTGATAGACATTCAGCAAAAATTAAATACATACAAAATCACCGGCCTTTACGAATAATTGTAAAAAGCCCCCTATACTTCAAAATAGCATGATACAACTTAGTGTACAAGTCAGACTAATTCAAATATGCTTTAGATTGATCTGTTTCGGGTTGATGAGAGCATTATTTGAAGCACACCAGGAAACTAAAGAAGCTTATCAAAAACAGAGTGAAAATAAGTAAAATTATCAACTTCCACGAAAAGAAGACTTTTTGTTATATTTTTTTTAAATCTCGAGGGCTAGTAATAGGTTATTTCCAGCAAGATTCTTAATGAATTAATGAAAAAAGCCTTTAGCTTCGTTTTCTTCGATTTGTTGAAGGTGGTCCATATTAGGGGACTCGCACATACTTTGAGATTTTGTGAAAACAAGTCGCGTAAGGCGAAATTACTACATTTAGTCAAGCTGTGGAACTCACAGAATGAAACTGAACGTAGTCCGTCGCTAGTGCAAAAGGCAGTGAAAGTGACGAGCCTGTTTGGCGCGGTAGCGATTGCGCTGTGCTTCATAGCACGCTTTACTGTACCTCTCTTCGTTTTAACTTTCTGAGCGTGTTTTTAATCCAAACATATCATATCTATATGTTTTTGGAATCAGGAACCGACAAGGAATAAGATGAAATTGTTTTTAAAACGATTTCGGAAATTTAGTTTTGATCATAATTTTTATATTTTTAATTTTCAGAGCTTGTTTTTAATCCAAATATAACATATGTATATGTTTTTGGAATCAGAAAATGACGCAGAATAAGATGAAATTGTTTTTGGATCGTTTAATAAAAACATAATTTTAATTACAAGTTTCCGATTTTTAATGACCAAACTCACTCATTAGTTTTTAAGCCACCAAGCTGAAATGCAATACCAAACCCTGGCCTTTGTCGAAGATTGCTTTGCCAAAATTTCAATCAATTTAATGGAAAAATGAGGGTGTGACAGTGCCGCCTCAACTTTTACAAAAAGCCGGATATGACGTCATCAAAGGTATTTATCGAAAAAAAGAAAAAAATGTCCGGGGATATCATACACAGGAACTCTCATGTCAAATTTCATAAAGATCGGCCCAGTAGTTTAGTCTGAATCGCTCTACACACACACACACACAGACAGACAGACAGACACACATACACACACACACACACACACACACACACACACACACACACACACACACACATACACCACGACCCTCGTCTCGATTCCCCCCTCTATGTTAAAACATTTAGTCAAAACTTGACTAAATGTAAAAAGAGAAAAAGCCTAACAGTTTTGAGATAAGAATAAGAATAAGAATACTTTATTATCTCATAGATTTGTGTTTCTGCAACTGTTTTGACATACAAGTTATCCAGAGAGGGTGAATACAGCGAACAAAACTTTTTTGAAGTTTGTCAGAACAGGAGGTGGTCCATATTAGGAGCCGGTCCGGCATAAGTTAGGAGCCCTTCCCCTAATATCTACGTGAAGCTACCACCGCTCGGCATTACACACACACACTTTTAATTAGTTGCTTTTTGGCACACGGCCTCATCATCTGAACTTGAAACAACTACAAAACACAACAACAACAACAGCATGGTCACAAGTTGTGCTTGTCGGGTTATCACCATAAGGCGCCTGTAGGCTGTACTTGTCCCACTCCATTTTTAGATCAGTGGCCTATGTCGCGCATGCGCAGTAGAATGTCATTATCGGAAATGCCAAGCCCAATACATGAACATGGCAGCGAAAACTCGAAAGCATGTGCTAAGAAACGTTTCAAAACCAAGCTTCATGGACGTTTTTATGACTACGTACTCCAGCAGGCATCAACTTGTGGTCGACGTGCGTGGGTTTTGCTCAAAATACGTAAGTATTCGTCAGTGTTTGGCTTCTCGAATTAAGTTTCAACTTTGTCTCTGTCTCGAACCAAATACTAAGCTTACCAGTTACCACACTCGGTGACACTGATAGCACTGATACATTTGTACAGGTAAACATGGCTGTTTGCTGAAACATCTTTGTGAAAAATTGTAATGTTATGATGTCTCTGAAGTTTGATTCAGTCCGTAATTCATTCAGTGATTCATTTTGATGGGACGTCAACCCATGATGAGGCTATTAAATAATAATATTTGATCGTATTCTGCCAGTGCCATTGCCAACTGCCATGGTTGTTCTTGTGTGCACTAATAAGTAATTTACTAGCAATAGGAGTTCGAGTTCTACTTCTACTATAGTAGTATTTTAATAAATCATCACTACTGCTACTTTAATGAATGACCAGCTAAATGCTAATAGTAAATAAGTACATTATTTTTGCATCAGCGAGGTATACATAAATTTAAATATATTTTAAAAAAATACCGCATGGTTTTGCTTGACCAAATCATTTATCAGCTAACAATATGCTTTTATTTCAGTTGGACCTGACTTGAGCATGGTTCCGTTGTCTCCGCAACAACAGCTTGGTTGCTCAAGATACAATTGCAAGCATGTCCAGTTTGCAGCATGTGCAGGCTGAGTGTGAAGATCTGATGGCTTATCCAGACACAACATATAAGCTGCTTGACACTATTCCAAGGTAAGCAAGAAGCTTTGAAAATAGTTACTTTAAGTGACATTACTTAGTGAGTGTACATTTTTGTGGGTGAACCATCAGTAACTGTCCCACCCAACACCCCCACCCACACATACAAACACGCACACAAACTTGGGTTTGTACTACAACTATTAAAATTAACTACTCTTCATAATACATGCAATACTCCTGCTGGTGAGTTCACTACAAACAGGTACTACATTAGAACTAATCTATGTTATTTGTTAATGAGGATGATTAATCGTAATCTCACTGTCAAACTGTCATGATACTATTGCCATTGTGACAGTGCTAGATAACTTCATAAAGTTATTTTAGTAAGTAATCATATGATATTGATAATTTTGATATAGTGATTTACTGACGGTGACAATGACATGTTATCTTCATACTATTCCAGGTACAAGATGCTGAAAGTGCAGATATCAAGGGCTTGGGATTTCGACTCCTGGAATTCTACAGATCAACTGCTAGTCTAATGTAAGGATTTTATTCAACCTTCCTGTTCTGCTGTTAGTTTGTTTTTTAAATAGATACACACTTGTAAACTTATGTTAGTTTTCACACGTGAGTATGAAGGAATGTGCCTTTTTGAGGAATGTATAGTGGCTTGCAATAGTGAATTTGAGGCATGTTTGCAGTTATAAAATATATTAGCACAGCTCAGTATTCTTGAGGGTTCCACTTCCGTGAGAACAGTGAAATTCTCATTTGAAGACTGAAAAATATCTTTGATAACTGGTCTTAATTGGGGGGGGGGGGGGGGTGAGGAGATTTAAAACATAAGTACATTCACATGTGTTTTTCATTTTCACTGTGTTAAGGTGCGGAGTTCCTTCTCTACTTCTTTGTTTGTTTTCCCATTGACGTATATTTGTTCTTGTCTATATGTTTTACATAGGTTCCCCATTAGCTGCTGTCCTCATCCCCAGCCAACTGTTTCCGCAGAAGCTGTGAAGGATACTTCTTCATGTAGCTCCAGAACAGCGCCAAGCCGGAGGACGTTGACCATCTCCCTTGGATCCATCTCCAGTTGTTTCACTGACATCAAGAACTGGATGACTGAGAACAAGTTGAAGCTGAACAGTGTGAAGACGGAGGCCTGTCGCGTAGTCCATGTGTATTACGCCCCTTGATATGCTAATGAGCATCCGGGGACTCGACACCGGCGTCGCCATCTTGGTCGCCATCTTGACATCATGCCTGAATAAACACCTTTCCAAACTATCCAACTGTTGGGCTAGTTGTGTGAGTATGACAGCTACATTATGCTAATAGCATAACGCTACATGGTGGCAGCGTGGTCAGTACCGACGTCTCTAGCAAATCGAACTGAATTTAGTTTCAGAAAACAGAAAGTGGCGAGACCTAGCAAGCAGAACTAGACTAAAGTCATGGGTCCTTTCAAAGCGCCCGACGCATTCGATTTCACGCAACCTACAAAATGGCCTGAATGGAAACAGCGTTTTGAGAGATACAGGTCAGCGTCCAAACTGGATAAAGATGAGGAAAAGGTACAGGTCAGTGCTTTGATCTATGCGATGGGAAATGAAGCTGAGAGAATATTTCTTTCATTCGGACTGAGTGATGCAGACTCAAAGAAGTTTGATGTTGTCCTTGGCAAATTTGATGGGTATTTTGTTCCAAAAAGAAACATTATCCGTGAACGAGCTAGATTCCACGTTAGAAATCAGAAGCCTGAAGAAAACATTGAAACATATGTTCGTGCACTGCATGAGTTAGCTGCAACAGCGGAGTTCCCAAACAAAGAAGAGTCCATTAGGGACAGATTGGTGTTAGGAGTCCTAGACACTGAACTTTCAGAAAAACTGCAGTTAAAACCGGACTTGACCTTAGAAGGTGCTGTGCAGGACGCTAGGCAGTATGAACTGGTAAAGTCACAGCTCTCAGACCAGCGGCAGTCAAGTGTGGACGCACTACAGCGCAGACAAAGCGGAGGTAGTGATCAACGGAACAGGCGTGGAGGTAGCGCTGGCAGCGCTCGTAGAGGCGGCAGTAGTTATACTCCAGGCAGAGGCGGCTCAACCCAAGGCGGGGGGAAGCTGCAAGAGGCCAGCTGTTCACGTTGCGGTCGTCAGCACCACAGACAAGCGTGCCCAGCACAAGGCAACAAGTGCAACAAGTGCGGACGCAACAACCATTTCGCAGCAGTCTGCAGAAGCAAGGCAGTCAACGCCATAGATGAACCACAAATGGAGGTGGCATCACAGAGGGGGCATTCAGAAGAGGCTCAAGCAAGCCGAGAGGAACATTTCGTAGGAACATTGTGCTCAGAAGGCAAAAAGGAACCGCCGTGGATGACGACACTCAAGTTTGGAGGATGCGACGTCCCATTCAAGATTGATACTGGAGCGGACGTGTCCGTTATCTCATCAGCGCAGTACCGAAAGCTGAAGCCTTGCCCACAACTTAGCAAAACCAGCGCAATCCTGCGTAGTCCAGGAGGTATCCTAAAGTGTGAGGGACAATTTGTGGCCATTAGCAAAGTCCACGACCAGCTTCACTCGCTTCGACTCTTCGTCGTACAGTCAAAGACAGACAACCTTCTCAGCAGAGAAGCAGCGGCAAGAATGGGCCTAGTCATGAGGGTTGAAGCTGTGGAGATGCCCTTTGGTGAGCTGGATGACAAACCTGTCCAGTGCCCACCAGTGAAGATCGTTCTGAAAGCAGAATCTGAAGCTTACAGTGTTCACTCAGCAAGAAGGATCCCAATACCCCTGCTAGACAAAGTCAAAGATGAACTCACAAAGATGCAGAAGGCTGGGATTATAGAAGAGGTGACAGAACCAACAGATTGGTGTGCACCGATAGTGCCAGTCATGAAGAAGTCAGGATCAGTGAGAATCTGCACAGACTACAAGCATCTGAATGCAGCAGTCAAGCGTGAGCGCTACACACTCCCCACGCTCGAAGACATCCTGCACAAGCTGTCTGGGTCGGCAGTTTTCAGCAAGTTAGACGCCACATCAGGATTCTACCAGATTCCACTTGACCCAGAGTCAGCAAAGCTCACTACCTTCATTACCCCATGCGGTAGATTTTACTACAAGAGGTTGCCATTCGGCATAACTTCAGCTCCAGAGATTTTCCAAAGAACCATGGAGAACATACTGAAGGATGAGTCCAACGTCATTTGTTTCTTCGATGACATGATGGTCCACAGTGAGGATGAACCAGCACATGAGCGACATCTTGAAAGCGTGACTAAGAAACTGGCCAGCGTCAACCTGAAGCTGAATCGGGAGAAGTGCGAACTCAGGAAGCATGAGATCGAGTTCTTGGGTCATCGAATCAGCAAGAACGGCATCTCACCAGATCCAGCCAAACTGGAAGCCATCATGACCATGACAGATCCAACCAACGTGCCCGAGTTGAGGAGGATGCTTGGTATGATCAACTTCCTTGGTCGCTACCTGCCCAACCTGTCCAGTGTACTCCAGCCAGTGACACAACTTCTGGAGAAGAACCAAGCATGGACGTGGGGCCCAGCACAGATCCAGGCCATGGTGACTGTGAAGAAGATGCTTACCTCAGCGCCAACGCTAGCACATTACGATCTGAGGAAGCCAACAGTCGTCAGCGCAGATGCGAGCAGTTATGGGATCGGAGGAGTGTTGCTGCAAGAACACCCCGAAGGCATGAAACCTGTCGCATACTGTTCAAGAACATTGACCACCACAGAACGCAGATATGCCCAGATCGAGAAAGAGACACTGGCAACAGTCTGGTCATGTGAGAAATTCAGCAGATACCTGATAGGTCTGGAAAACGTGACGCTTCAGACAGATCACAAGCCTCTCGTGCCCATCATCAACCACAAAGACCTTCAAGATACGCCCATACGATGTCAAAGGATGCTGATGCGTCTCATGAGGTTCAGCGTCAAAGCTGAGTATGTGCCGGGGAAGAAGCTTGTCGTCGCAGATGCTCTCTTCCGCTGTCCTCAGTTCACCACTGAACAGCAAGACGAGGTCACAACACTCATTGGAGATGTGGAAGCCTACCTACACGGTGTGGACATTTCCTGGTCTTGTGCAGCGTCAGACAAACGCATGCAAGAAATCGCAGTGGAGACGAAGAAAGACAGACTGATCCAAGAAGCACTTCGCTATACGCGTGAAGGATGGCCGCAGTACATCACCGAAGTTGAGGATGGATTGCGTGACTACTACGCAGTGCGCAGTGAACTCAGCGAGAATCAGGGTCTTCTTACTAGAGGAAAGCGCATCGTGGTCCCAGCTTCGCTACAGGACGACATTCTACGCAGAATCCACGAGGGTCATCAAGGGATCACTAAATGTAGAGAGAGGATGAAGGAAGCAGTTTGGTGGCCCGGAATCAGCGCCAGAATGAAGAAGTTGGTTGAAGAATGCAAGCACTGTCAGGAGAAGAGGCCATCGCAGACCAAAGAGCCATTGATTCCAACAGAGCTACCTCAGCGAACATTCCAGAAGTGCGGAGCAGATCTGTGTGAACTCAAGGGACAGTCATACCTTGTTCTTGTGGATTACTACTCCCGGTACATTGAACTGGCTCACCTCAAGACGATCACTTCAGCAGAAGTCATCAAGAACATGAAAGACATGTTTGCACGACAGGGCATCCCCGAGATACTTGTTTCTGATAATGGAACGCAGTTCACATCCGGAGAGTTCCAGATCTTTGTAAAGGAGTGGGGATTCCAACACGTCACTACAAGTCCTCACTTTCCACAGGCGAACGGTGAGGCGGAACGAGCAGTACAGACAGCAAAGAAGATACTGTCGCAAGATGATCCTGCACTCGCTCTTCTCATCTACAGAGACACACCTATTGAAGCCACAGGCTACAGCCCAGCACAGCTTGCATCAGGAAGACGTCTGAGAACAACGCTCCCAACACTGTCTGAAAACCTCGAGCCCAGAGTCTGCGAGAAATCAACAGTGGCAGCCAATGATGCAAAGGCTAAGAAGAAGAACAAACAGACATTTGATAGGCGTCATGGAGTACGGCCCCTAGATACGCTTCTTCCTGGTGACATCGCGATGCAGAAGCTGGACGGAGAGAAGAGTTGGAGAAGCCCAACAGTGGTGCAGCAGCAAGTCGCACCAAGATCCTACGTGGTGAAATCGTCACGAGGCACGTTTCGGCGCAACAGACGTCACCTCAGGCGCTCACATGGTCTGCAGCCTGAGAAGTCCACTCCCTACTCCATTCCTGTCCAAACTGACCTTTCCCAACACGAAGCCCACATCCCCGTATCCAGTGACCAGAAGAGTGGTGCAAGTCACAAAGCACCCAGTCCAGTCCAGACAGGCTCTTACGTTCACAACGAGCCCGGCCCGTGTCCAGGGCCAGTGTCCAGCGACGTCTCCAGCAGCAGTGGTGCCAGCCCAGGTGACGGAGGGTCCGCCAGAGGTTCACCCCCAAGGAACACCGGCCAGGACGCCGGAGGGTCCACCTACAGTCCATCTCCACAGGGCATCATCAACAGCAGGCCGACACCGGTGACTACCCGCAGCGGCAGAGCCATCACCATGCCAGCCCGCTTCAAGGAGTGAACTGTACAAGACATCGCCCAAGCAGGGAAGTGAACTTATGTTATTCGTTAATTGTGCCTTTGCAAGCAAGCAGAATCAAAGTTGGATTCATGAACTTTAGTTACAAAAAGCAAAGTTGCTTATCTCCTTCCTCGGTTATCTGTGGACACTAAAATTTAATTGCAAGCCACTTCGAAAGGCTTTATTTGTCAATCTCAAAGGAAGGGAGATGTCGCGTAGTCCATGTGTATTACGCCCCTTGATATGCTAATGAGCATCCGGGGACTCGACACCGGCGTCGCCATCTTGGTCGCCATCTTGACATCATGCCTGAATAAACACCTTTCCAAACTATCCAACTGTTGGGCTAGTTGTGTGAGTATGACAGCTACATTATGCTAATAGCATAACGCTACAAGGCCCTTCTCGTTGGAACACGACAGAAGATTGCTTCCCTCACTGTGACCGACCTCCAGCTGGATGACGCGACTGTTCCATTCTCCCCTGCTGTCAAGAGCCTTGGCGTCTTTCTCGGCTCCACTCTCTCCATGCAGACACACATCTCCTTCATCATCAAGACCTGCTTTTTCCACCTACGACGCATCGCCTCCATCAGTCGCTATCTCACCCACGACGTCTGTGTCAAGCTGGTTGTCTCCCTCATCTTCAGTCGTCTGGACTACTGCAACTCCCTTCTGCTGGCCTCCCCGCCTCATCCATTCATGGCCTACAACGAGTCCAGAACGCTGCTGCCAGGCTGAGGAAGATAAAGCGAGACCACATCACCCCCCCTACTTCGCTCCTAGCACTGGCTCCCTGTCAACACCCGAATCTCCCACAAACTGTCCACTCTGGTCTACAAGTGTCTCAACGACTCTGCTCCCGAGTACCTTCAATCCTCCCTGGACCTGTACACCCAGCCCTCCGACCGTCCCCTTCGTTCTGCTGCTGACCCACTCCGCCTTCACATCCCTCGCTCGAAACTCGCATCTGCTGGTCAGCGTGCATTCCTCTCCGCGGGCCCCTCCGTCTGCAACTGCCTGCCGCTTGAGCTTCGCCAGAGCCCCTCTCTTGACGCGTTCAAGAGTAGGTTGAAAACTCAGTTCTTCCCGTAGCTGGCTGTGACTTTCATGTTCGACATGATGTGTTGTGCCCCAAAAGACTGTGCTGTGCTCTGTGAGAGGTGGTTTTTTCTTTGTGCTTGATATTATTTTGTTTGGACCTAGCTATTGATGTGTACAGTGTTGTTAAACAGTTGTTTGTTGTATGTTTATCAGGGTTTGCTAGTGTGTGATAGGGTTCGTGTCCGTCTATGGATGTTAGTTTCTTTGTTAGTCCTGTGTTGACAACTCTTCGACAAGCGCTTAGAACTGTACCCACGAAATACTTTCTTTCTTTCTTTATTTGGTGTTTAACGTCGTTTTCAACCGTTCACGGTTATATCGCGACGGAGGGAAGGGGCGGGGGGGGGGGGGGGGGAGATGGGATAGAGCCACTTGTCAATTGTTTCTTGTTCACAAAAGCACTAATCAAAAATTTGCTCCAGGGGCTTGCAACGTTACTGGGCCATGGGAGAATGCAAGTTTCCAGTACAAAGGACTTAACATTTCTTACATACTGCTTGACTAAAATCTTTAAAAACATTGACTATATTCTCTTACGACATGAGGGAGCATCCGGTAAATTCTTTTTCGTCCCAACCAATATGGGACTCAAGGATCCGTTAGTCGCCTCTTACGACATGAGGGAGCATCCGGTAAATTCTTTTTCGTCCCAACCAATATGGGACTCCCCGCGACCCGCAGGTGGGGTGGGGGGGGGGCACGGAATACACGCTATATATAAGCTTCCTATTGATTGATGTAGGCGTGGACACCTTTTTCGTCGCCATGCAAGGCTTCCAGTACCGAATACGAATACGAATACTTTATTATCTCATACAGAGAAATTTCAGTGTGGTGCACATTAAAAGACAAAACAAATAATAAGACAACAGATAAAAATACCATACGAAGCATACTACACTCGCGCACGCATATGTACACTAACAGGAATAGTAACATGATTCCAAATAGGTTAATTGCCGTCAGCTTTAGCTAAAAGTTTACCGCTAAAAACTATCATTATCACAGGACTAGATATGTCATTGAACAATATTTATCACAGGACTAGTCATTCGAGGGTTATCACACTCAGCATAAGGGTGCACATCAAAGAATATAAAACATATTCATCACAGTAATCAGTGCATATGTTCACCGGCACACATACTAGTTTTAATTAACTTAGGTATTTAAAAAGCCAATTGACTTTGGAATAAAACTGTTCTTAGTTCTGAGCGTGCGGAATCATTTTGTGAATACTCTGGGGAACTGTCATCGACTTTGGAAGGACGCTTTATTTTAACACTTTACCCCACCCATGTTGACCAAGATTTTTTAAGCCCAGACCAGCTGTGAACTAGCAGTCAGGCCCGGCTTCGCCCGGGTGTTTCTGCTCTCCCCTCTCTCAGAAACCTCTCGAATCTTATTCCAATGTGGATAAGAAAAATGACAGTGTGAGCTCATACATTTGGATGTATAGGCAAGGCAAGTTTCTATTTGGTTCAACGTGTTCTTCGTGATTTGTTTACCCCTTCTCACACCCACTGTAGTTACCGTCTGATCAAAGCACGCATACCTCATGAGTGAGCGCGTCATACCTTTTTGAACAGGGGAGAGAAATCTGTAAATTCTCGTGATCTTTCACTGAGGCGATCGTTTCGTAAACATTATTCGCGATGATCTGGAAGGCAGGGAGGGGGAGCAGGGGGCAGGGTTAGTGTGTGTGTGTGTGGGGGCGGGGGGGGGGGGGGGGGGCGGCGGGATAATAGCGGGCGGGGGGGTAACCCTTAAGAATGACACGGTATACTGGTTTGATGAGAGTTACCTCCCTTCCGTGGGTGACAAACCATGACTTACCTCCCTTGCACTATATAGACTGTATTAATAGATGGGGAGGGTAATTATCCGAGGAAGGAAACAATGTCTGGAGAAACTAAAACCCAGGTGCACATTTGTGGGTCCAGGGCAGTGTGCATGCAAAATATCTTGTGCTTATCTTTTGCCATCTCTGAGGTATGGCGACCACAGACAGACAGACACACACACACACAGACAGACAGACACTCTCTTTTATTTATATGTATAGATATATTGCTAAAACATATGCCAAAGTTTGGTTTCATTGTTGTGAAAAAAAAAAAAAAATATGATGTCCAGAGTTTATGGGTATATTTTACGCAATACGAAAAAGGGGGTATGTATTTTGACTAAGAAGCATTTTTTCTTATGAAGGCTCTGTTTGCAACAAAACTGTTTCTGTTTACTTGTGCTAACACAAAAACATAACAAATACCAACTGATTTTCCATTTGGTGGTCATGTAAGCATTGTGAACATGTACGTCCGAAAAATCTGATCACACACCATGTGGTCGACATGCAGACCTGAACGGCCAGTGTATGGTGGCAGAGTTGGAAAATAGGAAAAGTCTTGATGCCAATCCTTCATCAAAAACCGAAGAAAATCGTCATTGTAACAAGTTTGCTTTATTCTAAATCAAACGACTAGATAGATGACAGACACAACGACAAACACATTCAATTCTATGTAAAACATACACAATGCGCACGTTAACAAGCTGGCCATAACAATGTGCCCATCGTGCATGAAGTGTGGCTTTGGTCGGATCAGTAGCCGTGCTTTGTCTGCGATGCTAAACATGAAATTTTGTTAAAGCGACGATTTAGCAATGTTGTTGTTGCTGCTGCTGCTGCTGTCTGTTCTTGTTACGACATCTCGCAATATAACAGTTTTTCCCCTCCTGATTCTGAGAAGAAGCTGTTTGATTGTGATATCAGGCCTAGGAACCCCTGATTTTCACTTGGAGCATTCTCAAAGAAACTTGGCGTATGTTAAGAAAAATGAGTGTACTCCACACTTGGTCTTAATCATGTGATGCCAATGACAGGTAAGGACATGTGGTAATACTACGTTTTGGAACCAAATTGATTGACTTGTGCACCATGACAAAAGTTTTCTTTGATCCATAAAAGGTCTTTTGCCAGAAAAATTGCTCTGAACATCAAGTACCCTGCAAGTTGTCACACATTTACATTATTGAAATAAAAAGAAAACACACCAGTAACCAGGTTAGGTACGTTAATATCTATAATCAATATCTCGGCACGTTACTGCCTTCTTCGGGATGGTAAGCTGAACATTATTGAACAAAATAATCGGTTTAGATTGTATACTTTGATTCCTGAACGAAGAAGCAGAGGTACTGCATACAACTAGGACTGTAAGATCAGCTTTTGCCTGAAACACACACACATACACTTATAAAATTAATGCGATGTCATTGTATGAAGCCAGAACAATCACTAATTTACATAGTTGGTCACACAATTACCCATCACTGAACAATAAATCGAAGTCGGGTGGATTCAATGACTAAAGCAGTAAAGGCTTTGAAAAAACCCGCATCACAAAACACCCCCCCCCCCCCCCAAAAAAAAAGAAATAAAACAGGTTGTGTATATAGCGCAGTAAACACCATGCAGGTACAAGCAAAGATTTGACAGTGATTATCGTTGTTTTATATAGCACACATTTTCTAGTTTTAATCTCTCTCTCTCTCTCTCTCTCTCTCTCTCTCTCTCTCTCTCTCTCTCTCTCTCTCTCTCTCTCTCTCTCTCTCCCTCTCTCTCTCTCTCTCTCTCTCTCTCTGGAAAGTAATTTATTGACCTGTGGGTTATTTGCGTTTGTATACACATTGGTGATTCGTACACTATGTTGAAAGAGATTGTCAAACAATATTATATGGGGTGTCTTAAAAAAAAATGTATATCAACAAAATCTGTCATTATTATCAGGCACACGGTTTTAACAAAGCTATGTCACGGAATGCAACATAAGTGGCTTAAAAAGTCGTGTTTTTGTGTGTGCAGGATATTCGCTAGGACAGGACCTCAAGCTGAACCAGCACAACAGCGATGCATTCTTCCATGGCTTCCACAAAAGTCTTCCACCTATAGCGGGCATTGCATACAGATAGTCCAAACCCTAACCCTCCTTTTTAAAAATTCTTTAGACCAATTATCCCTCTGTTCCCATGTTAAACATTGAATAATTCTGGACAAATGCGAGGACGTTAGCTTTTTTTTATTTTATTTTTTTTATCATTTTACTTATCATTAAAACTTGTTTAGATTTCGATTCGTAAACCATTTACAGTAATCCTTTAGTTTTTTTTTAACTTTGTTCATCTTACCACAGTCACTTCGTTGTTTAGATTTATCATTAAATTTGTTACCATTATGCAGGAAAAATGTAGAATAAAACCAGGAGAGCTTTCGGTAGAAGATATTTCCTGTGTCAAAAGTTAATGCTTATTCTGATTGATGGGTGCTCCAAACTAAGTTATTTTGACTGCCTTATTCGAATTCATTTCCAAGACAGGGCTGAGAAGTGGAGAAGCTTAGGAGAGTATCGTAAAAATTGTCTGGGTGTTTATGCAAAACTTTCGAATATGTCAGATTTTACTTTAGAGATTTTAAATACTGTTAACTGACAGAAATGCTATAACTTCTACACCAATAACTTCATATTCAGCATACTTAAACTTGATTTTATGCATGTGCAGTTCACAAAGTGGCAAATTTGTAGGTTAAATTATCTAACTTTTGCGTCACCAATGACACCAACGCTTTCGTGTCTGAGGATTGCCCTGAACCTAGCTGTAACTGCATGCTTTCTTCAGGTCATCGATAGCCTGGGGGTTGAAGGGGATGTTTTTACATACTCAGACATTAAAAATAATCAAAAAGGTAAACGCCTGAAGGGTTTAAATTAGGTAAAAATGGCTACCGCTCAATGTCAAAACTCGTTCTGTTTAGTCGACCCCCGAATTTGGAGAACAAAATTAAAATTGCACAAAAGTCAGACCATTCAATTTACAAAATTGCCACTTACTGGAAAGGCAGAACATAAACTGAAGTTAATGAATACCATATATAAAATAATTGGTTCAACAGATGCAGAAGTAATTTGCATGGTTGTGGGTGTCCTTTTTAGGGGGGTCAACCCTGTAGAGACGATTTTCTTTAATTATCAATCCGTAATATATTGTTTATTATGCATACAAGATTAACATTGACAAATAGTTCAAGACTCCTCATTGATCTTAAGAAATGTTGTGGTTTTTTTTTTGTTACTGACTGATTCACTTTCTATTCACTTTACTCTACACAAGTCACGACAAGAAAAGCAAGGGAGGTAATTTCTTCGGAAGAGGTAATTCTCTCCCCTCAGAACGATTGTTGTAGTTTATTTGATTTTGTTCCCTTCTAATAAGTATTATTTAAAATAAATGTCTTTACATCTTGATGTGAAAGGCGCAGTACCCCCCTCCCCCCAGGATGTTAAATTCTAGGTTGTGTCCATGTAAAATCCTGATCCTAGTCAAGATCCGAGTTGGTTTTTCATGCAACTGTGCCTCTTTATGCCAGTCAATTAGACATACTTTGCAATCCATAATTGCACGAAACTAAGTACAGGAAATACGTTGTTGTCGTGTTTTTAATATTACATAATGAAATAAAAAATGTCACAACTGGTTTCGTGTTGGGCTTTCTCTCTCTGTCTGAATCTAATAATTACTTCCTTCTGAGGCCTGAAATGTGTTGCAGGCATTGTTCAGCTTACATTTATTGTTACAATTTTTGTGGATATGTTATTAAGTGTGTCTGTGTTTCTATCATTCGTTATCAGTGTGGTTAAAAAAAAGCACACGTCAAAGTAATTTACCCTTCATCATTATCAAAACATGCAGATACAGGTAATAAATATTTGTGATACTTTAAACAAATACAATGTTTGTTTGTTGCGTCTTTTCTTTTTTTCAGAGCAAACACACATCGTATTTGTTCAAACGTGTATATTCTGCACTTTCTAATACCCTGCATGGATCTCCAAATCAAGAATAATGAAAAGTCGTCTAATAGCCCTGCAGCACTCACACGAACATGATAGAAGCTTGCATGCACCCAGGCTCGCTGTCTTCGGCTAAAAGAGCTTACCGTTGGATCTTCGCTCAGACAAATGTAGCTGTCTTGTCCACTTTCTCCTGTCGCATAGATCTGCAATGTGCAACATCATCTTTGATTAATAAGTCTGAGGCACAGACAAACACACACGCGCGCACATTTGCGAGAGAATGCACGTCAGTCTATTCAATCAAACAGTATAAAAACATACCACAGACGTGGTGGTGGAAACTGGACATTCGCCGTATAACAAACTCAAGAGATTCATTTGTGTGTGTATGTTTGATCAAAAGTTCATCTTGGACACATTCAGTCTGTATTGTAACAGGACCCATCCCGTAAAAACTTCGAACAGATCTATTAAATTCTGAAATCCTTGACAAGTTTTTTTTCCCAATCATCTGTATCGACCGAAGTAAAAAAAAAAATCAGCCAGTACACGCATCTACCCCCTCACACGACAATACATATGTGGCAAAAAAAAGGAATCGAGAGGGGGGGGGGAACAAGGAATAAGATAGGAAATGGGAGTGAGAGAGAGAGAGAGGGAGGGAAGGGAAGAGAGATATAGAGATAGAAAGCGGGGAGAGAGAGAGAGAGAGAGAGGGGGAGGGAAAGGAAGAGATAGATAGAGATAGGAAAGGGGAGTGAGAGAGAGAGAGAGGGAGGAAAGGGAAGAGATAGAGATAGAAAGCGGGGAGAGAGAGAGATAGAGAGGGAAAGGAAGAGATAGATAGAGATAGGAAAGGGGAGTGAGAGAGAGAGAGAGAGGGAGGGAAGGGAAGAGAGAGATAGAGATAGAAAGCGGGGAGAGAGAGAGAGAGAGAGGGAGGGAAGGGAAGAGAGAGATAGAGATAGAAAGCGGGGAGAGAGAGAGAGAGAGAGAGAGGAGGAGGGAAAGGAAGAGATAGATAGAGATAGAAAGCGGGGGGAGAGAGAGAGATAGAGAGGAGGAGGGAAAGGAAGAGATAGGAAAGGGGAGTGAGAGAGAGAGGGAGGGAAGGGAAGAGAGAGATAGAGATAGAAAGCGGGGAGAGAGAGAGAGAGAGAGAGAGAGAGAGAGAGAGGGGGGGGAGGGAAAGGAAGAGATAGAGATAGGAAAGGGGAGTGAGAGAGAGAGGGAGGGAAGGGAAGAGAGAGATAGAGATAGAAGGAGAGAGAGATAGAGATAGAAAGCGGGGGGAGAGAGAGAGAGGGGGAGGGAAAGGAAGAGATAGATAGAGATAGGAAAGGGGAGTGAGAGAGAGGGAGGGAAGGGAAGAGAGAGATAGAGATAGAAAGCGGGGGGAGAGAGAGAGAGATAGAGAGGGGGAGGGAAAGGAAGAGATAGATAGAGATAGGAAAGGGGAGTGAGAGAGAGAGAGAGAGGGAGGGAAGGGAAGAGAGAGATAGAGATAGAAAGCGGGGAGAGAGAGAGAGAGAGAGAGAGATAGAGAGGGGGAGGGAAAGGAAGAGATAGAGATAGGAAAGGGGAGTGAGAGAGAGAGAGAGGGAGGGAAGGGAAGAGAGAGATAGAGATAGAAAGCGGGGAGAGAGAGAGATAGAGATAGAAAGCGGGGGGAGAGAGAGAGAGAGAGAGGGGGAGGGAAAGGAAGAGATAGATAGAGATAGGAAAGGGGAGTGAGAGAGAGGGAGGGAAGGGAAGAGAGAGATAGAGATAGAAAGCGGGGGGAGAGAGAGAGAGAGAGAGAGAGATAGAGAGGGGGAGGGAAAGGAAGAGAGAGATAGAGATAGGAAAGGGGAGTGAGAGAGAGATAGAGAGGGGGAGGGAAAGGAAGAGATAGGAAAGGGGAGAGAGAGAGAGAGAGAGAGAGAGAGGGGGAGGGAAGGGAAGAGAGAGATAGAGATAGAAAGCGGGGAGAGAGAGAGAGATAGAGAGGGGGAGGGAAAGGAAGAGATAGGAAAGGGGAGAGAGAGAGAGAGAGAGAGAGAGAGGGGGAGGGAAGGGAAGAGAGAGATAGAGATAGGAAAGGGGAGAGAGAGAGAGAGGGAGGGAAGGGAAGAGAGAGATAGAGATAGAAAGAGGGGAGAGAGAGATAGAGATAGAAAGCGGGGAGAGAGAGAGAGAGAGAGAGAGAGAGGGGGAGAGAGTGGGGAGGGAAAGGAAGAGAGAGATAGAGATAGGGAAGGGGAGTGAGAGAGAGAGAGATAGGAAGCGGGGAGAGAGAGAGAGAGAGAGAGAGAGAGAGAGAGAGAGGGGAGGGAAAGGAAGAGATAGATAGAGATAGGGAAGGGGAGTGAGAGAGAGAGAGCGAGAGAGGGAAGGAAAGGAAGAGATATAGATAGATAGAGATAGGGAAGGGGAGAGAGAAAGAGAGAGAGAGGGGGAGGGAAGGGAAGAGAGATACAAGGATAGGGAAAGGGAGAGAGAGAGAGGAAGGAAAGATAGAGATTGGGAAGGGGAGAGAGAGAGAGAGAGGGAGGGAAAGGAAGAGATAGATAGAGATAGGGAAGGGGAGTGAGAGAGAGAAAGAGAGAGAGAGAGAGGGAGGGAAGGGAAGAGAGAGATAGGGAAGGGGAGAGAGAGAGAGAGAAAGAGATCAAATCAAATCAAATCAAATTTTATTTTACGAGGGTTGTAAAACAAAAAGAGAGACAGAGTGAGAGAGAGAGAGAGAGAGAGAGAGAGAGAGAGAGAGAGAGAGAGAGAGAGAGAGAGAGATAGAGAGACTGAAACTGAAACTGAAACTGAAACTGAACTTTATTGTGTGAGTTTAGATAGAGCGGACAGCGTCAGATAAACTCTATTTAAACGAGACAGATTAGCCGCGGGTGGAGGAGGAGGATGTTAGATACTTGAGGTAGGCCTAAAGGGATCAGTGTTGGCAGGTAGGGAAGAGAGGGTAGTAAAGCAGGATATCAACACTTAGGCCCGTAATTAGAAAGAGAGGGGAGAGGAGGACTTGTGAAAGTCAAGGAGAAGAGCCCAGCCGCAATGTCCATGTTGCTGGGGGGCTTGCACGTGTGATGCATCAGCGGGGGTCTATAAGAACGGGAGAGCAACACATTGTGGTCAGTCCTTACCAGCGCGGCGCAGCGGGCATATGCCAACTATTTCTTAGGGTTAGTGTACTAAAATACCTGCTCCCCCCTACCCCCCCTGGCTACTTGAGACGCCTGCCCTCTCCTGTGACCTAGGGACGGAGGCGTCCAAGCAGGATAACCCCCTCTTCTTGGCGACTCTCGCCAACGAACTCCTACATAATAAATACTCCCAACACCTGAAAATCTTCACCGATGGCTCAAAACTAACAAATGGCAGGGTTGGCTGCGCCTTCGTCATACTCGAACTAAAGGTATCTAAACAGTATAGGCTTAATGATGACGTATCCATCTTTACAGCTGAATTGTTCGCCATCCTTATGGCCCTAACTTACATAAACGACCTCCCAGTTAACCCTCATCAAATCGTTATTTGTACAGATTCTCTTTCATCTGTTCAAGCCCTCTTATATGGCTCTAAAAACCGCTTTGAGCTACTACATGACATACAGATCATTGCTCACCAGATTATAGCCACTGGCACCCCTGTGGACCTACAGTGGGTCCCCTCGCATGTGGGTCTAGGGGGAAACGAAATGGCCGATGCTGCTGCCAAATCGGCCACCGGGTTGCCGCAGGTCACCACTGACCTCGGCTTCTCACTGGCCGAAGTATATTCCAAGCTCCAGGAAGCAGGGGTGGCCGTCATGGCTAACCCGCCCACAAAGCTTGAAACACCCACGCTCCCCCCATCTTTAACCAGAATCTTTAGGAGGCTCCGCACAGGAGGCACAAAGTTTAAACTCTTTAAACCAAAGTGCCCCTGCGGGGCCCCCATCAGCTATGAACATATCTTTGACTCGTGTAGCGAGAACGCGGCACCGTTCCGCGCCCTACACGAATACGTCCACTTATTTGGACTTCATCCACAGGACTTTTTTACCAAACATAAAATCTTAGGATGGGCACACGCATCTTTAATGTGTCGCCGAGTCTACCACTCCCTCATGGGTGCGTGGGTGTAACCTGTTGTCCACACACGCCTGCGTTTTTTTTTTTTTTTTTTTTTTTTTTTAAGGGGCAGACGTCTCCTGCCTCCGTCCACCATCCCAAGCCTAACAGAACGGACGGGCTATAAATACAGTGCCGCGTTCAAAAAGGTCCTCAACGGCCCATCCCCCCCATTCCCGCATGTACAGGCTGGTACATGCAACCCTCCTCCCCCTCTCCTCCACTCCGCCCCTATCCCAGATGGACGGGGACCGGTCGAGACCTCGCCCCTTACCCTACCATACCCCAACAATCGCCACTATTCCTCAACTAACCGCCACCATATTGTGTACGTCAGCGCCCGCCGCGCGGGGATCGAAGGACACCACCCCGCAGACGGGTGGCGGTACACCAGTCACTTTGTTTTCTCTTGTTAGTGTGCGCGTCTCGCCGGCGCCCGCCTGCTGGGAGCGAAGGGTCTCCTCACTCCACCTGGCGGGGGGGTGCCGTGCACCGTACACTAACACCCATACCTGTACCTCATCTAACCGGACTTTTAACCAACACGTCTTATACCCTATCTCACTGGACTATACTCTATCACTACCTCTTATTCCTTGCGTAAGGAACATGTTTTATAAACAGGCTCTTAACCCACATAAGCCAACTTAAGACAACATATTGTGATGTCTCAGATCACCACGTATAAGTCTTACCTCTTAGTACACCTAAGCTGTAAATGTTAATGAATGGGAATAATCAGTGGAGCGTGTGAGTCTTGTGTGAGTGTGTGTGTATGTGTGTTTTTTTTTTTTTTTTTTTATGTTTTTTTTTTTTTTTTCTTTTTTTTTTCTACTCGTACCCATCACCTTCACCCTGAACATAGTGTATATAAATCACAAACGGAATTGGACTTTTATCTTTTTAAGAAAAGTGGTCCTAAGTCTTAACCAGTTTTTAACCCACGTGACTTAATAAATTACCGGCCTTTTACTGGTCCATCCCCATCCCCTATATAGAATAAAAAAACCCTCACATTTCTTAAACTATAACTTTTACTAAATATTTATAGAGTACCAACAACCCCGTCACCTCCATCCTCTTGGTTAGGTGTCCCCCCCCCCCCCCCACCCAGACCCTCCCCCTCCGCCTACTAGCAGATCAACAGAGCTACTCCCTAATGGACACCAGTTCGTGGGACAGAAGCACCATCCATCGTATTGTGGTCAGTCCTTACCAGCGCGGCGCAGCGGGCATATGCCAACTATTTCTTACTGCAATATGGACTTCGAATTTGGAGCGTGGGCGACAGATCTGCCTTTAACGGTGGTTAAAGTTCTCCAGGATGAGGAGTTGAACACCCTCAATGTGCTGAGTAATGTGACTGCCCAGGATTTGGAGGGCCTGGGTCTCAAGCGTGGCCACTACGTAGCGCTGAGAGTAGCAGTGGCGGCCCTGCAAAAGCGAAGCGGGGGAGGGCCACTATCCCAGCGGGTGACTGAGGAAAAAAGCGTGGAACCACTCCAGGGACTGTTAGGCGGCTTGTCACTGCAGCCAACAGGTGAGACCTCCTATCTTTCCATTCTGGCTTTTGTGCCGGGGTCGATGGCGGCCGAGGAAGAGGTGACACTCGGGGGAGGTGTCATCCTAAAACTCAACCAGAGACCAAAACTTGACAAAGTCTCCCCCTGCCACTGGATTGTGGCAAACGCACGCATCATGGCGAGGTTGATTGCTGAGAAGCCCGGGTTTGACTCGACCGCCTACCTCCGGTACACAGAGATGATAGGCGAGCTGGGGGCCAGATACTTGTGGCAGTCGGTGCTTCTGTACGACGACGAGTACAGAAGGCGCCAGGATACGAAAGGATAGAGGTTTTAGGCAAAGTGTTGTGGCATAGAGAGAGAGAGAGAGAGAGAGAGAGAGAGAGAGAGAGAGAGAGAGAGAGAGAGAGAGAGAGAGAGAGAGAGAGAGAGACTGAAACTGAAACTGAAACTGAAACTGAACTTTATTACGAAAGGATAGAGGTTTTAGGCAAAGTCTAATCTTACAACCTGTCCCTTATACAAACACTTAATACAGACGTACATAATGTAAATAGTAAAAAGGAAAAGGGTTATGGTTTCTTTTTCACACTCAAAAATGTGAAAACAATATAGTGTGGAAATTGCAGCATAGTTGCAATAACGCATTACATATAAACATCCAAAACAACTAATAACAAAAGGGGGAAAATGTGGGGAGGAATTGTCACAATCATTTGCATGTATATTATTATCAATACATAGACATAAAGAACAAACAAAATACAAAAAAAGCACTAAAACATCAGACATGAAAAGTGTTCTATTTACCCATCAAGCGGGAATAGAACTGGCGCCTAAACGTTTTCACAGAAGAGGCATTTCGGAGGGTTAGGGGTAGGGAATTCCATAGAGACGCTCCTGAGAAGACTAAACTTGACTAATACAAGTCTAGACGGGGGACAGGGCGGATCAGATTCTGGGACCCATATCTTTTTGTGGCATGTCTGAAATGTGATTTTAAATATCCAGGAACATTATTGTAAATTACTTTGTACATAAAGACATCCTTGTTTAGCGTCAACTGATCTTTCAAGGGGAGGAAATTGAGGAGCTTTAATTTATCATCTGTTGGCTTATTTACTCATGCAGAATTAGTTTTGCAGCACGGCGATGAAGAGAATTGAGTCGTTTGAGATGAACATCACTGCAGTTATTCCAAAGGGTTGAAGCAAAGTTGATATGAGGCATTATGTGGGCGTAATAAAACAACTTGAGTGCTTCCACATCGGCATAATGTCGATGAGAGAGACAGAGAGAGAGAGAGAGAGAGAGAGAGAGAGACAGACAGACAGACAGAGAAAGGAGGGAGAGAGAGAGAGAGAGAGAGAGAGAGAGAGAGAGAGAGAGAGAGAGAGAGAGAGAGAGAGAGAGAGAGAGAGAGAGAGAAACTGAAACTGAACTTTATTACCAAAGGATAGAGGTTTTAGGCAAAGCCTAATCTTACAACCTGTCCCTTATACAAACACTTAATACAGACGCACATAATATAGATAGTAAAACTGACAAGGTTATTGTTACTTACAGACGTACATAATGTAAATAGTAATAAGAAAAGGGTTATGGTTTTGTATACACATTCAAAAATGGGAAAAACAATATAGTGTGGAAATTGCAGCATAGTTGCAATAATGCATTGCATATAAACATCCAAAACAACTAATAACAAAAGGGAGAAAACAAATGTGTGGAGGAATTGTCCCAATCATTCGCATTTATATCATTATCAATACATACACATAAAGAACAAATCAAAATACAAACATAACTTGACTAAATGTAAAAAGCACTAAAATATCAGACATGAAAAGTGTTCTATTTACCCATTAAGCGGGAATGAAACTGGCGCCTAAACGTTTTCACAGAAGAGGCATTTCGGAGGGGTAGGGGTATGGAATTCCATAGAGACGCTCCTGAGAAGGCTAAACTTGACTTATACAAGTCTAGACGAGGGATGGGGGGAATCAGGTTCTGGGACCCATATCTTTTTGTGGCATGTCTGAAATGTGATTTTAAATATCCAGGAACATTATTGTTAATTACTTTGTACATAAAGACAGCCTTGTTTAGCGTCAACTGATCTTTCAAGGGAAGGAAATTAAGGAGCTTTAATTTATCATCTGTTGGCTTATTTGACTCATGCAGAATTAGTTTTGCAGCACGGCGATGAAGAGAATTGAGTCGTTTGAGATGAACATCAATGCAGTTATCCCAAAGTGTTGAAGCAAAGTTGATATGGGGCATTATGTGAGCGTAATAAAACAACTTGAGTGCTTCCACATCGGCATAATGTCTTAATTTAGACAATAAGTACAAATTTTTAGATACTAATTTGCAAATTTTACTCAAGTGAGTTTGCCATTTCAATTCTTGATCAACGGTAACCCCTAATAATTTATGCTCTTTAACTTGTTGCACTTGAGTTGAATCAATTGACAGTTGAAGTTGTAAGGGTTTTAATTGGTGTTTTTGTCTAGTTGTAATCACCATACTTTTCATCTTAACAGGGTGAATAACCATTGCATTAGTGGTGCACCATTCTGTCATCTCATCTATACTTTTTTGAAGAGATTGGTTGACGGCTACCAAAGACTTCTGACTGGTGTGGATTGATGAATCATCCGCAAAGAACTCACATCTTACTTTCTCATCTGACACATGAAGAGGTAAATCATTTATATAAATACAGAACAATATAGGTCCTAATACAGACCCTTGAGGCACACCACTTTTGACAAAATCATTCGACGAAGTTTTACAGTTTTGAAAGATATGATTCGAAGAAGGCACAAGCAGAGTCATCTTTTAAGTAGCATTGTAATTTCTTTAATAATAAGGAGTGGTCTACAAGGTCAAAGGCTTTTTTAAAGTCCAGGAATAACGCTCCTGTTACTTCGGACTCATTAATAGCTGATAACCAAGTTTCACATAAAGAGCTGAGAGCACTGTGGCATGAATGCTTAGAGCGAAATCCAGACTGAAATGGATGAAACAAATTCATTCGTTCCATATATTCCAGTAAATATTTCTGAATATGCTTCTCCAAAGGCTTAGATAAAACAGGTAAGAGGGAAATTGGTCGAAAGTTGTTAGGGTCCGTAAGATCCTTGCTTTTTGGGAGTGGCACTACCTTGGCACATTTTAAAATAGAGGGAAAAACGTTTTGTTGTATGCCAAGGTTGTAGACATAAGTCAGTGAATCAATTATGTATGGTAAAGCAAGTTTGAACAACCGGACAGGAATCTTATCGGGACCCATTGACTTTTTATTCGCCATCTGTTCTATCAGTTTTCCAACCTCGTGGACAGTATTGGGTGGAATAGAAAACGTTTCGTTTTGAGTCAACTTTCGTCCACAAAATGTTTTTAATTTTTCTAGAGAGACATCAATATCAAGGGACTCATTCTGCGTGAGACAGGCTTTCAGTTTCTCTGCGAGCGAAATAAAGTGTTGATTAAAATCTTCTGGAGTTATTTGTGACGGAGAATTGGTCGATCTCTTTCGAGATTTATCAAGAACTTCATTCATTGCTCGCCAAATTGTAGAAGTATCTCTCTTATCAGAAAGCAATTTATTAAAATAATCTGCTTTTGCTTGCCTTACCGTTTTCAAAACTTCATTCCTTTGTAATTTGTACTCGCTTTTCATGTTATGTTCTTTAAAGAAATCACGCTACGCCATAGCCTCAATAATGTCCGATGTCAACCAAGGGGGCAGGTGGGGATGTTTCACCCTATGCTGACGTAGTGGAGCGTGTTTATCAATAATGGAACACAAAATCTCATGGAAAAGATTGCAAGCATCATCTGCGTTACTGCAATTAAATACGCTTTGAAATGGCGCTCGATTAAGATCACAGAAAAAGGCAGACTCGTCAAAGTATTTAAAACTTCTGTACTCGATAGTTGTATGACCTTTATGCTGTGATTTGGGCAATCTCAGAACAATCGAGCAAAAAACAGAATAATGATCACTGAAAGTGGAGTGTACTACTTGTGGTGTATTTGAAACAGTGGTCTTATCATCAGTATAAAATGTGATCAATAAGGGTAGATGAATTATTGAGAGAGAGAGAGAGAGAG